>NC_052667.1:18907845-19207845 GCF_016802725.1 Solenopsis invicta
AGCTAACAGTATAATTAAATTAAAAATAATTTTAATTGAATAATAATATTAATGACACAGATAACATTTTACTAAAACAAGAGCACAATATATTATTTGTTTCTTAAATATTGTTATTGAATTAACAAGATTAATTTCAATTTGTCTAAAAAAGACATTGAAAATATAAAAAAAACTTGCCAAGTACGTTTTTCATCTTAATAACAAATAAAAATAATTTAATAATTTTAAATAATAATAATCTTATTAATTTTTAATTTTAATTTCTACACAAAATTCATTAACATTTCTTATATGAAACAAAATTATCTAAAAATAGAATTTCTATGTAAAACTTAAAAAAAGACAGCAAAAAAAATGAAATATAATGCCTTGAAAAAGAAATGAAATCAAAATGTTATTCAAGTATAGGACAATAAGTAACGTGCCGTAAAAATATATTAATGATAATTAAAATTAAAATTTTCAAAGATGGGCGAAATCTCCAGCAGCAATTTACTTAGCATACTTGACGTACATTTCGCATATGATACACTTCATACATACTAATACATCATTTTAATTCGCGTACTCATTTACCACGTAAAAAAATCGCGTTCAAATCATCATCCTCAAAGCGCGCATTCTCAAATTACGAAGAAATTAAGATTCAGGTACAAAATACAGTTAACGCATTAACGTACTAAATGATCGTAAAATTAATTTGAAAAGACGACATACATTGAAAAGATAAATCTTAAATGAAATATGTATCTCTCGGTACTGTAGAAAAGTCATATTTACAAATAATATTATTAGAACGTACAAACATACAATGTATCCGCTTTCGCAGACACTTACGGATCTCTCACGATTCGCGACGATATCCAAGCAGAACAAGATCAAACGTCAAAATGATGTTAAAATGAATCGTGACCGATAAATAGTGACTTTTAATAATCATTTTGATTAAAGTCATGACTTCTTGTTTTACTTGGATACTTTTAAAAGTACATGTGTGTGTGTGTGTGTGTGTGTGTGTGTGTGTGTGTGTGTGTGTGTGTGTGTGTGTGTGTGTAACTCGAACTCGTGTAATCGCATCGTATGAAACGCCTATATATAAGCTCGTGTAAGAATAATTCGTTTAAAAATAGAAATGGTATAAATCCGCAAAAACTTTGACTTTAACGATGATAAAGAAGGTTGATTATGCAATAACCGTTTATGATTAAATTGCAAATTAGTTTCGAATTTCACCGATTAGATTTGGCTGGAAGGTACTGTCGTTTTTGACACTATTTACAATTCATGTAAAAACAATATTGCTCGCGTCAATTCCATATTTTTTCTACATTGATATTTTCTTTTCGTCAATTATCTAATTTAATTATTCCTTAACTCCTCAAACCCTATTAATACACATAATTATAAACGTAATAAAATGTTCTGATTACATAATTAAAAAGATAATATGAAATAATACATGAAGCTTTTGAATCGTATAAATTAAAAACTAGTAAATATAAAATTATATACAAATAGCCTTCTTTTTCTTATATAAGATAAATATATATGAATTATAAATTATATATATATATATATATATATATATATATTTTATAAAATTAATATTAATATTTTTATACAATTTTACTACTTAAAGTAATCGATTTCTTATTGACTTGGTCTGAGGGGTTAATTAATTGCCAAAACTATAATTTATTTTCAACAGCAGTCAATATTGTAATCCACCGATTTTATAACGGGCCATAACACGATGAGTGTTTTTGTAACGATTCATTTATGGTCTCGTACGAATTATTGGTCTTACCAATTTTAACTGCATTTTCCATTGATTTGCTTGATCTTATGCAATCTATATCAAAGATCAAAGCAAGCTGATTATTGAACTATTTTCGATTTTTAGTCAAATCATTAATGAGCAAGTAGATTCTTGGATAGGCAAGCAACAATTTTACGATTTTATCAATATTTCGCTTATAATATTTGTCAAGTCGGTTCCAAGAGAACACGAGAAAGGTGATCCCTTAAAAATAAATTTAGTTTGTAATTTCTATAGCAGGATGTTCACTTAATCTTATAAAAGAATTCTATGAGAATTCCAAGATTTTTCAGGAACTTTTTATTCAAAACTCCAAATAAGATTTAAAAAAAAGTTTATTAATTTAAAAAAAATTTATTTCATTATTTTATTAATTTATTATTTAATTTAGTTATTTCATTACGCGTTTGTTATATTTTTTAATCATACAATTACAAAAAAGTCACAGTTTAGTTTCAAATATAAAATTTGAGAAAGTATTAAAAATAAATAATATGAACTAAATATGACATTACGATCTGTCCGTAATATACAGATTTACCTTATTAGAAGTACAAAATTCAAAAAGTGATTAAATATATAACGCCAATTTAGAAAGATATTGTCATTGATCTTTTTAATAAAAACTCGCAAATTGCAAAAAAGGTACATGAATATATATAGTTAAATATTATATTAATTAATGACATTTAGAAAAAAAAATTCATCATTTATTAAAGAAAAATAAACAAGGAAACAATTCTGTTAGAGAAAGAGATAGAATTAAAATTTAAAATTTAAACATTTCCTGAGTACCAATAAAATTTTATAAAAATCCACTATTGTTAAGGATAAAAAAAAATTCCCTGAAAATTCCAGGTTTTCCCGGTTTTTTATAATAAACACCCCACTGAATTCAAATTTCTATAGATCTTAGTTAATAGATTTAGTGATCACAGATGAGCTATACATTGACATATGATGCAGATAAATGCAAAAAGAACCTCATACAATTAAAAGTCAGCGAAATAGTTCAGTTTTCGATAAAGCAATAACAATGAAAGAAATACGACGAAATTCAGGTATATACCTGTTTTACATCATGATAATTCAACGAATTAATTGCGCTGAGAATAACGATCCGCAAGAATTCGTTTTCATCACAACTAAACTAAGTGATTCCTCGTTAAGCACAAAAAAGAAGTGGCTCGCACCATATTCTTTTTTTGAAATTAAAAGAGACCATAAATAAAAGAACTGATTTTGCACAGCAATTTTTGCATACGTGCACGACGTAAGGGCCCCCTGGTGGAATTTAGATTGACTTCCACTGCGGCTTGTGGGGACCCCCCCTTTTGTGTCAGGGACCCCCTCTAGGAATCCACAGCGCTTTGCTTTGCTCCTCGTCTACAGAGGCTTTCACCTGTGTGCATATGTACGCCACACTCACGCCCGCCGGAATTACGGCTGAAACATAGTTAAAGTATAAATAAATACTTGTGTCGTAAAACAGTGTACAGAACAGTAAATAGCTTAATTACTAGTATTCCAAATACTGAAAATTCGATTTTAAATACTTTTCTTTTTTTAATTAGAAGATTCAAGTTTTTAATTACCTTTAATAAAATGTTATAACAATAAGTTTGCTTAATCTTAAGTTATACAGATCTAAAATAATAATTGTTATAAACGCTCGTTTTTTTTGTTGATGCAAACTATAAGAAAAAGAACAGCTAATTTACGAGCAAATGAATAGATCTTGAATAAAATAACCATTAAAATTGAATTGAATAACCATTAAAATGCATTCTTCTAGCCAAGGAATTAACTAAACGTTTTGTGCTATACAGAGCCTTTTTCAGTAATATATAAACTCGCACATAATTATCCCTACTTAATACTGATATGAAAAATTCCTACCGCATGATTTAATAACGGAATTTGAGCTTCAAACTTTAGTCTAGTTAATTCCTTAAAAGAATAAATTTTTAATGGTTACTTAATACAATAAGATCTATTCATTTGCTCGTAAATCGGTTGTTCTTTTCTTTATAATATAAGGATCTAGTTTTGCAAGTAAAATTAAATATACATATAATGGTTATGTTATAATATAATTTATATATTAAAAAAACTAGATAATATCAAATTTCCAACATTTGAAAGAGAGAGAGAGAGGGGGGGGGGGAGAAAGGGAGAGAGAGAATAATCCATTTTTCTAATAAACAAAAAATGGGATTCAAATTTTTCATACTTTATCTTCTAGTAAATGGCCTTTATCTTCTAGTAATAGTCCAGGAAAATTAAAAATTTTATGTTTGGCAAAATTGTTAACAGCAATTTTTTGTAGAAAGTTATTTGAAATGGCATATTATAAGACATTACAAGTCCTAGCCACTCGCGTACTTGGAAAACTTTCCAGCTTAAAAAAAACTGGCCAAAAACGCCGTTTTTAAAAAATATCTTTGAAAGTATTGATTTTATCGAAATAAAGGCCATTATCAAAAAGAAAAATATTTGCGGTCTTATTACACATGCTTCCTCACAAATTTAACTACTTTGGATTCGTTTTTCATTAAGGGGTAACACCACCTTTGAGATTTGAAAAAATCGATTTTTTTTTTGCTTAAATCATTAGTTTATACTTATAAAAATATGCTGTAAGTAGTTTTAGAACAAAATTCAAACTGTATTATAGTGTTTGAGCTGATTAAATGAATCGTCTCTATGCGCCTACCGAGCAGCTGCAAGCGATTTAGATCGGCCCCGTCTTCTCTATGCTTCGTAGTTATTTGGGCCTTATTTATATACCAAAAATAGACCTTTGTCTAACACAATACAGATGTTATTACTTGTACTATATCAGTAAATAGTTTTGAAAGCGTCAATTTCTGTGTTTATGCGACGCCATTAGTTTTTCTGTGTTTATGCAACAAACTTGGCTGTTTGTTATTATAATGATGACTATAACAGTTTAATAAAAATTTTGCAAGTCTAAAACCTTATGGTGGGCACTATTTGTCATTATTATTGCCAAAAATTGGATGCGCGGCGCGTCGTACTTGCCGAGCGCAGTCTCACCCAAGAAGCAAAAGAGACCAGAATATCATTATTAGCAACAAGAAAGAAATATAATGAGGCTGCTGAACTTGTGGAAGGACAGCTTTATGGGGCAGGCATCGCAGATTAGAGATAAATTAAAAATTTTTAACTTTATACACAAAAAATCAGTTATCAAAACTTTAAACGCGTTTTTCTCAAAACAGTTTTTTAAATTTGCGTGCAAGGTTACTCTTACAATTTTTATCCGATTGACTTGAAATTTTAACACAATCTTCTTGTAACTATTCTACAGGGAAGTACGTAGGCTTTTTGCGATATGTTGAAAACTCTTTTTGTAATCAGCATTTTTTAAACAAATTTTTGGGTGAAAAATCCACTTTTTTCTATAAATAGCTGCCATTTTGATGAAAATTAATATTTTTAAAAATCCCTACGTACTTCCTTAGTTTTGAATATGTAGATAATGAAGATTTGTTTGGTTCCAACATAAACCATGTCGCAGAAAACTTGCACGCAAAAATTCATCTTTCAGAAAAGACGATTTCGTAAATGGGCTAGTACGCCGCCATTTTGTGCATAAAAGAAAATTAAAAAATATTTTTTTACTTGTCAATATATGTACAATAAAGCCCTCTAAGCTTTTTTTATATAAAGTTATTCATTTGCCGACAATAAATTCCCAAACTTAGATATCATTTTAGGGCCTGGTGTTACTCCTTAACTTCTTGAACATGATTTCGATGCTATATGAAAATTTGCATCACGGCGGAAATAGCTATACTTTGTCAACTACAGAAAAATCTACAACGTTTGAATAGTTATATCAAGAGGCGCGGTCGCGACTCGTGTCAAGACGTTAGCGAGATCGCGTCTCTTTACGCGAGTCAGCGACTTACTTATTAGAAACAGGATGGTAATTCGAGTTTATATTTTATAGGCATATATAATAATATCTAAATTATTTGAGATAAAAGTTTCAAGATATTTTTGTATAATGTATTTTATGGTCTAACTACCTTAAAAATGTGAGAAACTGTGTCCATCATTTTTTATTACCCATTTTAATTTTATAGCACAAAACTACAACTCCGATAACTTTATAAACATATTAACTTACTGATTATCAATTTAAAAACATTTTTTCTGTCATATTTGATCCACCATTTTAAATTTCGAAACTCTTGTATAATATTTAGATTTGGCGACCTTAAAAACCTTAGGCTAATTATTTTTATAAGAATCCAATTATTTTTTCAAATTTTGATCTGCTATATTAAAACCGCCATTTTTAATTTTAATATAAAATTTTAATGCAAATGTTAAAATAGGACATGATGTGTAGATCCAATATTTTTTAAAGCTCGAATAGAATCCAGGTCAATAAAACACGATACCTACATTGTAGCAGAACATAATATTTGTCGTATTGAACAGCTTTGATGATGAACTATTGAACGAATAAAATTGCACCATTAGAAGGTTATAACTATTTTCGACGGGGGTTTGAAAATTTAAATCTATCTTTTTTTTAATATTATCATTATTACCTACATAATTATATATGATTGATGACTGGATGACTCAAAATGGGCAAATTAAAAATAGCAAATATTTTAGACTCTCAAAATTGTCAAAATTTAAAATTTGAAGGACTAATGAGAGTACCCACGCGGTAATTGATGCGCTCAATTTAAATTTAATTTTGAAAAAAATAAAGACATTATCACTTGAGGTTGTATGATATTGAATTAACTTCAATAATACTCTATGATACCATTCTTTTAAATTTAAATTTATAACTTAGCGCCATTTATTGATATCAAATCTTTTATACAAACGATATATCATTTGGATAGAGTTAGGCAAGGCAATTTCGTAACATTATTTTTTTTTAAAGAAGAAAATTTAAGCTAATGTCACTTACGTTAGAATGGAAATACAAAGACACATATCATTTAAGTTTCATTAAAAAAAAAAATACATATCAATTAGATTGAATTAGGTATAGTAATTTCATAATTTCATAATATTAATAATAGATAATTTTCTATTACTCATTGAATAAATGAACATGGAATTGATACGTGGATTATTATGGAATGACTAAGGATAGATTTATTGCGAATTTAAAGAAAAGGATTTTTATGAACGTTTTTGAGACTGCTATTATTACATGAAATTCAACCTGAATTATGCCAATTAACAGAAGATGACCTAAATAATGCTTTCATCTCTATATTTACGTAATTATATTAAATATTGTATTGCAATGTTTCACAATCTGATTATTGTTATTATCGTCCGTACATTGTAATTATATTGAACATTTTTTTCACTTCAACATTATGCGAATCACAAGTGCAAAGACAATAATGGAACTCTAATTTTTTATTATTTATTTTGTATATGACGGTTGAAAAAGCTCAAGTGAGATCAAAACATGTCCCGCGTTTAAATATTTATTATTATTATGGAGCTATTATTAGCAATAAACATTAAAATTCATTAAAGAGTTGACATCGCTCATTAATTTGGCCAAATACTCTTATTACCTTGTATTATTTGACATAAACAAGCTTGTCTCTTTGTTATTCATGTAAGTTTTTTTAAAAAATAATTAAAGCTATTACATCTTAAATTAGAATAGAAGACCCTTCCACGGAGAAAATATATATTTAGATTTAATTTTTTTTACTGAAGATACTATTAACTTTACTGAAGATACTATTATAGGTTTTATTTTTTAATCTGGTAAAACAGGTTTTTTTTGTTGCGCTTATACCCGACCCCTGTTTTTTTTTAAATAATTTTGTAATAATCATAAAATATCAAGTTACTTTGCTGCATGTTATTAAAATATTTAATATCATTAAAATAATGTCAAGCATGTATAAAACGTTTTTAATTTTTTGAAAAAATAAAACCGGGAAAAACCAGATATCTTTCAGTTTTTTTTCTTGAAAAAATATAAAAAAAAACTATAATAATCGGGTATTTGTTCTTAATTTTCAAAAAAAAAATAAATAAATAAAATTAAAACTCAATTTTTCCATTTGTTAAAAATCAATACAAAAAAATACAATTGATAATGACACAGGACTAAATTGTTGATTTATTACAGTAAATGTGAAAGAAATCTTAAAAATCATTAATACAGAGAACAATAAAAACGACTTTATTTTAAAAAGAAAAAAAAAACCAGTAAAAAAACAATTTTCTTTAAATTTTCGAGAATTTTTCAAGATTAAGAACACTAGTAGAATAGTGTATATTTGTTATGTGAGCAAATAAAATTACAAATACTATTTGCTTACCGGAGATATAATGTTTGTACTCCGCTTCTACCTTGAGCGCATGTTCGAACATTTCTTTCGCAGCCTTTGTACTAATTTTATCGCTCGGATATCTGGAATCCTTTACTTCTTTGATTTGCGTCCTATCCTTGAATTTGATCAATAGAACGATAGGATAAATCTGATGTCTGTGAAGCCTTTCGATAGAAGCCATTGATACATCCAAAATACAGTGGGTATTCTATAATAAAATACAATATAAATAACAATTAGTATATTTCATAAAGAATGTAGAAGAAAGTAGGGCACAACAGGTTGGCATGGTAAGACAAGACATCCTCTGTGTCACGTGATTCGGATGCAAAAATTACAATCGAACATACGCGTTAAATGTGGTCCCTCGGTCGTTGAAAGTTATCTATGAGCCAGCAAAATAGGCAGCTGCATTATTGAATTAGATCATAATTTATATTTTTTTGCGATAACTTTATGATTTTACCTCATTCACTTTATCTCTTTCACTTGTGATATTAGTATTAAATTATAGTAATTTCCTTGTCTAATAAATGCATGTGTTTTTGAGATAAAATTTAATAAGCTATGAAGTAAAAACATTAATTTTTCTTTTTATAAACAATGTTTGGAAAATTATTGATATCAATTTGATTAGACGAGAAGGGTTAAGATGGAATAGAAAAAAATAGAATAACTGTGCGTAGCGAGATTGTGCAATTGTAGAGCAATTTTTTTTTTCGGACAACTAATAAAAAATAGCAAATTGTTTTTTTTTAACTTTCCTGTGTATTATATTATACATTTTAAATAATGTCTTACCTAAAATACATAAAAAATAGAAATAAATAAAAAATAGAAATAAATAAAAATAGAAATAAATAAAAAATACAAACAATAAAAAATAAAAATGGAAATTAATAATCGCCACATCCTTGGTCGTTATTTGTTTGGAGAATTAAATAAAGGATGATTTACAAAATTATAATATTAATTTATTAAAAATGGTTGTTGCGTATGTCTCTATGTAAAATGCACCTAAAAATGACAACATAAATACAATATATTAGAATTTACGCATCATAGAAATACAGAAAATTGAATTATAGTGTCTCGCATAATGTATTATTTTGTATGATATTGTTTCTAGAAATTTTTCCAGCACTTCCCAATATTATAAATGTTACTTTTTTATTTCCTTTACATCAATAAACATTAGAATACTGTAAAATTGATTTTTTAAATGTCAGTTCTGAACAATTTTGGTTCTGAATCATTTTTGGATTTCTTTTCTTACATATTAGATTGGAACAAAAGTTCGTAGCGTTGATAAAATTCGAACAATGTTTAGATATTTGTACATAGATTTATTTAGCTACATATGTGCCGCTACAAACTTTTATACCAACCAGATATTTTATTTGCTAAAAAATTATTTAAGATTTTATTAGATGATTGCAAAAGTTTGTACCCAATTTTCGTAAATAACCGGAACCATTTCGTAGCATGGCGGCGTTCGAGTTTGTTTTATGGCATTGTTTACAGAAAAAGTTGTTTTCCACGCACATCATCAATGGTGGTCAAAAGGCCATGCAGAGCAGATCTGATCATTCAGAATAAAATCACTAGTTTGAAATCTGTCAAACTACTTTTTAATTGTTCTGAAAGTAGAAGCACGGTCCAAATGAATATCACGAATATCTTTTGTTGTGGTACCACCATTCACTCCAAAATTCACAAACACAATATGATGAATATTAATGCAATGTTTTCCGTTTTGAAAAATTTCTTTCATACACAAATAGACTTAACGGCGTCTGACAATAAACTTACTCATGGAGTTACCTTTTATTTATCTGTAAGTAATGGCATAAAACAAATTCGAATGGCGTCATGTGGCGAAATGTTTCCGGTCTTATCTTATAAAAACAATTGATACAAACTTATGCAATCCAATATATGTATACATATGAAATCAAGAAACGTTATAAAATATAGGAATTCTTTTAATTGTGAAAATAAAATATATAAGAAAATAAATTGATTAAATAATTGATAATTTTGCATCTATTAAAACACAGTCATTTTAAACAAAAAAATTTTTACAAGTATTTTTACAAGAATACTATCTATAAAAGTATAAAATATATATTATACGTACATATTTTGATTTTACTGTGATTTTAGTAATTGTTTTGTTTATTTGTAATATATATGTACAGGTAATCTGTATATTTGTAACATGTACTTGTATACATGTGATTATATGTTCTTATTAAATTATTAATACATAAATATCACTAATTACTTCTTATTATTAGTATTTTTGCCTTTTGCTTCCGACATGTTTAGTTTGAAAAGCATTCGTAATAAGTAAAAATAAGTACTCATAATAAGTAAAAATAGTAACTTATTAGAGCAATCGTACGTGATTGCAATGCGATTGTTATATGTATCGTTTTGCATCATAGGGAGCGAAATTAATTATTGCATGTGCGATAGTATTAATATGTAATATAACTCTATTTACTGATAAAAATCCGAAGGAAACGACACCGAAGGTGGTAGATTTGATCCATCAATTAATTTCGCGATGTTCGTAGATTCGATCTAATCATTCACCTTATTTCATGACATTTTTTCGAAATGACAAATAAGCATCGTAATCGTAAGAGTTCAAGTTAAGTCACCTTGAACAATAAGTTTACAACTGCTAATACGACAAGCGTTACGATTGTCATAAGGAGATTATGATAAACATTACGATAGATATAGACAGACCTTTACTTTGTTTCATAAAGTAAGATTACGTAATCTTTAAGTAATCATAATTCATACTTTGTTCCAATTGAATCATGCACAATGTTATACTTTGTGCATTCTTGTATACGTATGTGTTAAGATGTATTAAGCAATTAGGACGTACTCTATATTATTAATTGTTATTTATTCAGTATAATATTTATTACCTTCTCGCATATATCTTTAACAGCCTGCACTGTAGTGCATTCGAAGTAGCTGCCTTTCTTTCTATAATCCACATAGAGCGCATCGCGTAATCCTTGTTCCAAAGTAGATTGCGAGCAATGCATAGCTTCCGCCAAACATCTGGTAAATTGTCCCGGATATTCTTGCAAAAGTTTCGTTACCACGCATTCGCTGAGTGGACCGATGATAAGCACAGGTCTTAGAGTGGGATCTGTTATTGAAGAAAAATAAAATCATTGTTATACTTTATAAAGTATGAAAGTACATATAAAGGAGTATGTAAATAATATTAATGAGCTATCATTTTAGTTAACGAATTTGAGAAGATTTTTCAGTTTTTTTTCACATAATATAAGACCTTATCAAATTTGGAGAATAAATTTATGATTAATATAGGCATTTCTGAATTTCTTCAAATTTTTTGATTGTACACTCTTTAAATGATTTTCTAAAATAACGTTTAGGAAACAGATTTTTATGTAATATTACTCACATACAAAATACAAGAATTGTAAAAACATTCATAAAAAAGAATAGAATTTAAGCAATATTTGGAAATAAAAAAATAAAGTATTATTGTAACGTTTTAAAATATAAAATGTTCATGAATTAAACAATTCTCTTTTAACCCTTACACACACAGAACCGGCAAATTACATTAACACATTACCCGGTATAAGAGACTTTCAACTTTAAGAAGCTAAATTTGGTTCCAATCAATATTTTTCAACAATCTTTTTTCAAATAGTTTAGAATCTCAGAAACGTGATTGCACAATCGGCATTGCCAAAAAATGATTTATTGTGAAGTTATAAAAAAAAACCATTAAGCAAAAATAAAAAGTTGTTCAAAAATCCACCTCTCCTTTAAAAAATCATATTTTTGCAACAAAAAATTTTTAAGAACTTTAAAATATGGCGTTTTAAAGAACCATACTTTCAAGAAAATTTATATCATTATCATTCTTATTAAAAAGTATAATTAATAACAAGATGAATATGAGATATTTTTGATTAACACTAGGTGTTTAAAAGTAAAAATTGATCTATTTCATGATATATTTCAAACCCTGTGCAGAAATCCCCTTTCCCACAGCACTATAGAGTGTTCTAACCTTAGAGTATATACATGCGAATCTGTTTAAACGTGTTTTGTCTGATTTTTTAATATAAGATTACTCAAAAAAGATACACTCACACATAATGGTGATCCCACAAACTCCAACAAAACTTTGTTACCGTGCCGTTCGAATTCTAGTTGATCAATAAAGTTGATCAACCATATCAATCAAAAGAGATTTCAAACTTTTTTTACCCCCTGGTCTGACCCTCTTATCTCATTCCTTCTTCACACAGCAAGCGTTCAAAATATCATAGGAAGTCTCTCAAACCCCCTAGCGTGTGTAAGATTTAATCGTCACATTACTAAACTTGTGGTAACATCGCCTATTACTACATTTAAATAATTATGAACAATTTTTTTTTTATTCTATATCAATATTAAATCAATATTATATTTAAAAATAGTAAATTATCGTTATTATTGTTTAAATTTACATTTTATTTACATTTTATTTATTATTTCGAAGGAGCCAATACTAAAAGCATTTGTTTTAAAAAATATTGTTATATTATTCGGCCTTGTTTCCACGTCCTATTTGTCAGCTAAATCCGATCGATATCGCGTCCAGCTGAGAACGATTAATGAAGCGGTCGACAGGAAAGAAAATCGTTTCCAGGATGGCAGAAATAAACAAAAGGACATTGAAATGATCAGAGTATTCAGAATTGTGTTGGGCTTGGTTGATGTTTCATGAGCGATTCCGATTTTTCCGAGTTAACACTTTGTAAATCCAGTGTATAATTTCATTATGTTTGCATAAAATACCTTTTTCATAAATAGTCTTTTCATTAAGGCGAGTGTTGAGTTACGCGGATGTACCAATATATGTGAATAAAAGAAATCACAGAGAAGAAATAGTATCAAATATTAGTATCAAACGGTATCAAATTAAATCAATATACTTATATTAAACAATTACCGTATCATGTATAAGCAAAAAATTATATTCTTGCTTATATAACATTATACATAAAACAATAGATAATAATCTTGCTTTATATAAAATTTACTTAAAAAATTTGATAATCTTAAATTTCGGCAAAATATACTTTTATTTCAATATTATATAGTAGATATCTAAAGAGCACATGTCCGTTTTGATAATAAAAGTACTTTTAAAAAATTGTAATTCTTAGTTTGAAAATATCATTTTTTGATGTATTTTCCTTTCAACTCAATTATTCCATTCAAACAATGAATATTGTTATTGAATAATAAGAATATATTTTTCTTAATAAAATTTCTACATAATTTTTATACAAAATTTCTTTATCTAAGCAAATTACGTTTGCTTAATGCTATGTAATCTTATTTCAATATTTAACATTTCGAAAATAGATATTCTCAAAACAAGAAAGTTTTTTTTTCTATGTACATGATTCAACTTTACTTTTTTAAATAGAAGAACCTTCTTACAAATTACAATTAGTAATACATACAATCGAGTCTCTCGACGCGCTGATAACTCGCTGGAAGGGTATCCTCGTTTAACGTCCCGCTATCGCTGTACCATCCCAAATTGACTCCCGTAAGATGCGACAATTCCTTGCAACTGTCTCTACTGCTGGATGACCGTTGCTGTTGTTTTTTCCGACGGAAGAAACTCCTTCTTGCTCTAGTATCGCTACGTTTGCCAGTGTCTTGTTCTAAATCGCCCAGAGACCGTCGTAGAAGCAATTCTTCTTCAACCCTAATACATAATATATCAAAAGTTTACATAAATGCTGTTAATGATAATGTTGTTTACGATAATGTTATCTATTGTATACTTTTTCATTTTAAAATATTCTTAACCTAAAAAAATAAAGGCAATTCACGTAATTTTTCACTTATTTTATATATATATATATATATATATATATATATTTATATACACAAAAGCACGCACGCACGCACGCACGCACGCACGCACGCACGCACGCACGCACGCACGCACGCACGCACGCACGCACGCACGCACAGGGTGGGCTTAAGTTTTGGGATGGTGAAAGCTACGGTGTACTGTAAATTTTAAGCGTCATAACTCGGAAAATTCTTAACGAAAATAAACTTATTTATAGTGTTTTGGAAAGCTCTCGAAATCGACTACAAGAAAATGCAATAAAAAATATAGAATGTTAGGGAAGTACTGATACTTTTTAATTAGGGAACTACCGATACTCTAACATTGTATCTTTTATTGCATATTCTTTTAGCTTATTTTGAGACTTATAACAAAACACTACAAGAAAGTTTATTTTTGTTAAATACTTGTCGATTTGTGACGCTTGAAAGTTACAGTACACTATAGTTTTCAAGCCTCAGAACTTGGAAAGTACTCAACGAAAATAAACTTTCTTGTAGTGTTTTGGAAAGATCTTGACACCAACTATTAGATTCTGGAATCAACAATAGGGTGCTCTATTTAAAAAAGTTAGTGTGATTTTGATCTGACCTTGGTAACGCCATCCAAGGTCAAACTGACATAATCGGTAAATAGATCTTTTGAAACTCTACAACTTTTGTCTGAAAAATTTTTTCCTAAAATGATTAGTTTTCGAGAAATTTCGCCGTCCCGGAATTTTATGGCCACCCTGTGCGCGCGCGCGCGCGCGCGTGTGTGTGTGTGTGTGTGTGTGTGCGCGCGCGCGCGCGTGCGTTTAAGAAATTTTTGATATTGTCAATTTCAAAATAATAAACAAAATTTAAACAATAAAAATAATGTTATTAAAAATATTTTCCTTTTAGTATTGGTAAATATAAAAAAAATTAAAAAAAAATTATTTATAAAAAATTTTAAAAATCTTGTATTTTTTGGTACGTAATTAAATTATTTAAAATTCTGTTTCCCATAAGAGTCAATGTTATTCTAGAAAATTGTTTTAATAAAATTATATAATCAAGAAATTAAGAAAATTCAAGAATACCAATAAATTAATCAAAAACTTATTCTGTAAAGGAAGAGGATGAGTAAGGTCAGTTTTCAGTCCCACTCGAATTTGGTTTATTTGGATCAATAATCCTTCAGATAGGCCTCTTGCTTTTTAAAACCGCGTTTTGTGTAATAACAAATAATATATGCTTTCAAAAGCGATTTTTCAATGTATTTTAAAACATGATTTCATTGTTACCGAATACTGTTTCTGATGAGCCCTAAGTTTCTAATGAGTTTTTCGAGAAGGTTTAGCAAAAATGACTCAATATAAAATTTTATTTTAAAACATACAAAATCCATAATAAAAAGTCAAGGTTTTTATTTTAAAAAATTGATTTGGAAAAACAAAGTTTAAGAACTCTCAATAATTAAAAATATACAAAAAAAAACGGATAAATAAGAATTAAGAACAGTTACTGAGACGCAATAGTAATTAAACATGATTTGGGCCTGACTGGACCCACATAAGGTCTTAGATACAAGAATTGATAATTATATCATACATTCTATAACTTTTATTTGAAACATTTTTTTGATTTAACGCGATGTCTGAGATATTTGAAAGAGACATCTTATATATACAGCAAAAATAAGGTACTAAAAAATACTGATTAATAAATTATCTAAAATTATTTAAAACAGCAATATTTTCTATTCTGTTAGTACAGTATAAATTAGTAGATCGATAGATAAAAAAAACATTGTTTCGTATTGCTATTTATTTAATTAGTGAACACAGCTCCAATAACTTTAACTATGATATATGTTATAAGTGAGAGTACTAATTAATTTCTTTTTATAAATTAATCGGCGGTCTCATAGTTTTCGAGATATACTTACATAAAACTCATTTTCAAAATTTTATTATTTTCATTATATGACTTTGCATATCATAGATAGTGTACTATTCTATATAGATTTACAACTTTCTACGCGAAGCAAGGTTCATTTCCGCTCCCTGCTTATGGAGCAAAATGAGGTCTATAACTGTTCTGTTCTACAAGACACAAGTTTTCGATTTTCCACTCAAAACTACAAAGTGTTGTATAACAAAAATTTCGAAAATAAGTTTTGTCTAGTTTCAAAACTATACGAGATTATCGATTAATTTATAAGAAAAAAATTGACAGTACCTCCAGTACCTTCACCTCTATAACATATGTCAAGATCAAAGTCACAAAACTGTATCCGCTAATGCAAATAATTATTACTTTCGTATTCAGAACTGAATTTGATTAGCAATATATTCGAGTAAGATGACAATTCTTAAGGATATTTTACAATGGGTGTGCATGCATTTTATATATTATATATGAAAATTTTGGGATAATGGGATTAAAGAGGCTGTTATCAGAAACAGTATTAAAACTCGGCAACAATGAAGTCATGTCTTAAAGTACATAAAAACATCGATTTTAAAAGCATACAGGGTGATTCTTAATGGTTGTACTCACTTTTTACCACAGAAGCGTGATTTACCGACGGATACGTATTTCTAACATATATTAGAAATTACAAATGTGTGCTCCTATGGTAAAAAATGGGTACAACCATTAAGAATCACCCTGTATATTTAAAAACTATTTATACAAAATGATTTTAGAAAAAGGTTCATCTAAAAGATCAATTTAGTTCAATATAACTCACATCTGAAGGGCCAAAAAAAATCGGCCTTATTGAACCTCCTTTGATCAAGATTTTATTGTGTAAAGAAACTAGAGAACTTCCTTAAATACTCTTATTATTATCGCTGTAAATGTAACTTACTTAAATTTGCTGGGAATTATCCCGCAGGTCTGTCTACGACCGGTCTGATCAACTATCCAGGCACGCCAGTGACCCGGCGTGCCGTTGAACATAGTATTATCCACATATAGGATGTCATCCTTACTGAATCGCAGTTGCAAGCTGTCGCCCACTTCGCTGGTTCGATCGAATAGCGCTTTCACGTAAAAACTGTCGCCTGGCTTGTCCTTTACCTCGTTGTACCGTTCCGGCATGTACTGAGAGACCATCGTCACCTTGTCTGCCGGTCGAGCTAGTTCGAGCGCCGCTTGCTCGGCAGTCGCCTGCCTTAGATCTACGCCATTATATTCCAAAATCCTGTCTCCCGCAAACAGGCCGGCTTCCTCGGCAAGACAGCCCGGCTGAACGGAATGCACGAAGATACCGACACCGTTTCCACCTACTAATGATATGCCCAGATTTGAGCACTTTCTAGTCTCAATCAATAGATATCGGGGTTCACCGCTTGGTGGCGGTTTTCGGTTCTGTTCCTCCTGTGTGGGGCTCCTCATCGCGTTCTGCCGTTGCATCTGCGCTCGGTTCAATCGATCAAGCGTAGCGGCGCTGCGCAGTTCCGGTTTACGAATATTGAATGATGTGTCCAACGATGCGGAGGGCCTCATCTCGCGGAGACCTTCTCGTTCCTGCGTACTTCTCACCTAGAGATAAAAAAAAGAGTTTTACCTCAAAATAAAAAACATTTCTTTATGAAAAAACTGGTTTTCTTTAATAAAATACTGAAAAAAGATGTAGAATTAATTTTTCTTGGCATTTATAATTTCAAACAAGGTAAAAATTGCATGACAACAATAACTAATGAATTAATGTGAGACTCGATTATATGTGCTAACTGCAATTTTTAAAGATGTATTAAATTTATTTAAAAAAAAAAAAATTAGATTATTCTATAGAGTATAAAAAGTATCGGACTGGTAAAATATCTTGAAAACAAGACAGTTGAGAAAAAAAAGTTTTATACAACATCTTTTTATTAATGAATAAAAGGTATTCTATTTTTGTCCTTTACTCTAACTTTCTACGTTAATTCATGAATTCCTATTAATTAAATAAATACAAAAACGGTGTATAAATTCAAATTTGAACTTTGAAATCAATTTCTGTTTTTTATTGACAATAATATAATTGTAAATATATCAACGGCTATCCTCACAGTGTACTATTATTTTGATTATTTACAGCTAATTTTATACAAAAATTTTTGAATAAATGCAAAAACTGAATTCTAAAACAATGTAGTATCAAAAGAAATAAAAAAAAAAAATATATATATATAGTGCTTACTAAAAATTTTGTAAAAAATTCCCGGATTTTCCAGGTATTTTATTCAAAAGTTCTAGGTAAAATTAGAAATGTTAATGTGTTATTATACTTTCCGGTCTTACATATAATTGTTTGTATTGTATATGCGCGTCGGCTGTATATGACGCTCATATAACATCATTGGTTATTGTGATAAATATTACCAAGTGCCTTGGTGGTCGACATTCTTCGCGGATAATTAGGAGGGAATGGGTATATAAACGCAAATCAGCATCAATTATTATATTAAATTAATCAATTTAATATAAATAGTGATATTACTAATTCTTATTCGACATGCTGTTACGACCGAAAATTAATTCGGCGCACATCCTGGTTGAATTCAGAGAAGTATATAAAATCAAACGAATAAATATAAGCACTAAGATCTAGCTGCGACCGAAAAAGGCTTTCTTACTATCATTGTGTTGTTACACTATCGGTCCAATAACGTATTTGTAATTTAAAACAATGTTTTCTATTACAATTTTTTTTTAATAATACAAACTTACGAGTCGCAAGAGAATGTACATGGATGTGTATATCATAATTATTGCTAATTACTTTTACACAAATAAAGAAAAATGATCAAAGTATTTTATCAGAAAAATAGAATTTAAAAGTCAAATTCCAATTTCCTCGAGTATCAATAAAATTTCATATAAACCTGATTTTTAAGGATAAAAAATTATCTCTCTAAAAAATTCAGAGGTTTTTCCGACTTTTTCCGTAATAAACACACTAATATTCTAATAAAAAAATTTCAGGACCAAGTAAAATATTTTTTCTAGTTTTTTTCAGTTATTTTTATCTCTGTTCTCACCTCCAGTGAAGCAGACGGCCGCAGATCCCTCTCAACACGTAGTGTGCTCATGGTTGGCGCAGTGGCGGTGGTGGTGACAGTGGAAGCGGTGGTGGTGATGGTGATAGTGGCATCGCGTTCCGGTTCGGCGGGTTCCAGTATCTCTACCGTACTCTTTCGGGGAACCTCTGGACTATTGCACGGTGTCGGCGAGCCGCTGCGACTTCCAGTTACGGCTCCATCGCCAGCTTCTGACGAACTAGAGGACGCTGAGCCTTCTAATTCGGTGTATTCTTGTAAAGAAAAATACAAGTTTTAAAATATTTAAAAATTTATACCTCGACGACGTCAATGCTAAAAAATAAAAAACCCTGAAAAATTACAATACAAGATTTTTTATACTTTTATATTACTTGAATGGAAAAATTTTAATATTTTGATGAAATTTTCAATTTTATATGTATTTTGGAACATTTTGACTAAGAGAAAGAGAGAAATTCCATTATAACTTCATTAAAAACTTATTAGCTTCAATAAAATATCGTTAATTTATTATTACATAAGATCTGCAATTTTTCATTCCAGTTTTATCAAAAACTCATTACAATTTCTATAAGATTTCCTTAATTCTTTATTAAATCGTATTAAATATTTTCATTAAATATTAATAATTTTCGTAAAATTTTATTACATATTTATTAAATTCTTATTAAAATGTTATCTGTTTTTCATTAAACGCAGAGAATCAGTTTTTAAATAAAATACAATTTAAATAAAATTTTGCTATATTAAAATCTTATTAAATTTAATGAAACGCAAAGTACATCAAAATTTCATTAAAATTTGTCTATCAAGACATCACAAAACATTGATGGGGAACAAGAGCGCGTAAGTCATGCTGTTTGGAAAAGAGAGAACATGCTACAGATTCCAAAAGTGCATTTTTAAGGATCGCATTGTTTGCTTGGACAAAAAGATACTTACTGTCTGGGCTGTACTGCACCAGCATTGTAATTGAGTTACCACACTGTCGTAGAACGTTGGCAGCCAGCTGATAAGTCGCACTCCGCATATTTATACCGCAAACCTCCAGTAACTGATCGCCGATTTGTAGACCGACTTGCGACGCTAAGCTGTGTTCGGATACGGTGGAAACAAACACACCACCGCTCTCCAAACACGAGATCTGGATTCCCAGCGGTTCCACGGACTTGTCTATATGGACTCTACGGAGTTCCCCGGGCGCCGGACGCGGTTGCGTGTAGCAGTAATCTGGCAAGCTGGCGCGCTTGGCATTACTGCTTCCTCTCACGGTGCCACCGCTGCTCCCGCTGGTGCTGCCGGTGCCCGGGCTCAATACCTCCACGTGAAACGTTGGCATCGGACTACCACGCTCGGAAGTTCTCTCTATGCTACCAGTGGACAGTTTGCCGACGCTACTCTTGGATGTGACGCTGGTGTTGGACGGTATACGAATACGCTGGTCCTCTTTCCGACCCGGCAATGTGCCACCTTCGTATCCGTGTCCGTAGATAGATGTGTCGCAAGGTATACCAAGCGGCAATGCGCGTGGTTTGTGATAGTGCAGATCTACGGAAGGCGTGTGCAAGTGGCCGAAAGTGGTTGGGGTCATCTGCGAGGGTCCGGGACTGTACGGAGGCTCGAAACAGTAAGTACGCGTGTCAGGCAGGCCTATAGACTCGCCCGATTGCGCTGATGGTAGCGACGGTGGTGAAGGGTAGCGCGAGGGTAGGGAGTTTTGGTGTTGTGTGGGATGCGGATGCAGGTGGTGTAGGTGCGACGACGCGATGTACGGCGTGTGATGCGTGGGAAATGGAAAGTTACCGGGCGCCAATTGCTGTCGCGACGTCGGCCCGCTGGTAGTCGACGCGGCCGACGTGGACGAGCCGCCGATGCCCGCCGAGTAGAGCTGCGAGTGTACGCGATTGTGCTGCAGCGTGTCCGTGGTCACCTGCGTGTCGCTACCGCTGCCGCCGATGTACTTTTGCGGCCGCTTATTCGCGTAGTACGAGTCGACGTCGCGGCCAGCGCCGCTGCCAGACTTGACCGAGAAATCGATGCTGGTCTCGGACGGCGCTAGCGCGGAGCCGAGTCGCCCGGTCTCGGACGCGCTGCTCTCGAACTCCGTCGACGGCGGCTTCTTGCCACCGCCGTCGATCGGGATGTCCTTGAACTGCACTGCCGGCGCGAACGACGGCTTCTGACTAAAGAGCTGCCCGGTCTTGGTGAAGCTCGGTAGCGGGGTCTCCACTGCTTTGTAAACGGTATGACGATTATTCACATTGGAAAAGTTGGTCAGGGGGATAGGGTTGGAGATACGATTGTAATTATAGTTATCGTATTTTGGTGGATGCAGGAGTACACTGAGAGGAAAACGTTCTTTCGACTTGCGCGGGTGCAAGATAGTACCAGTCCCATTTTGTATAAGAGGTCCGCCGCGCGCCTTTGGCCATGTGCCGCCATTCTTCTCGATCTTCTCGGTACCACGGCGCTTGCTGCGCTTCAGCACGCCATTGTTACTGTTGCTCGCCTTCTTGTGGTAGCTATCGATAACAGAGTCCAGTTCTGCTATCGCGTCCTGTTCTTGCTCGAACGTGTTCGGACTAGAGTTGCGATGGCTTTTCTTTTTATTCTCGTCGCGTTCCTTGCTGTGCTTACGACCACGTACTATATCAATTTTTTCCCGAAAGTTGTCCCAGGCGTTGCTAATTCCACTTGATTTCTCACCACTCACAGATTTCGCTGCCTTATAGACATTACGGTCAGCGAAATTTGTCGACAGGTATCGTCGTTCGTAGTCGTCCGACGAAGCTTTCAGCATCATTCTCTCTTGTTCCGTTTGCGAGCAGCTGTTTACCATTTTTTGCTTCTCCGCGACAAAACTGCCGTCTATCGCCATCGTCTCCGAACTGTCGGCGGAGGGTACTGGAATACCCTTTAATGTCGTAATTGTCAGTACGTCTATGGTATCATCGTTTAGAATAGCCATCGCTTCATGCGCCGTAGTCATGGTATCCATGGATTTACTATTAATCTGAAAATAAATACAGAAAATTATTATTATGCTGAAGATACTTTGAAATACACACATGGGATTTCCTTTTTACAGGAAAATGATAGTTATAGGCCAACATGGACTTCGAAGACATTTACTATAATTTTAATAAAATATAGCTAAATTTTATAATAATAATTATCATTCGTATTTACAAATCGTAATAAATCGTAGAAGTCCAGACCAAATTAAATGAGCATAACATCTTGAATGTCAATTTAATAACAGTTTGTTTATACAATTTGACAGAACATTTCATCCTAATTTGGCCCTCCTCAGTCGTTTATTACATAAATAAATTATTGATTTAATGACCCTACCTTTAACTAAAATTCCTAATTAATACACAGCACTGAGACATTCGCAAAGTAATACGTTCGGATTCTTTGATGACATGCGTTATCATCTGGTCAAATTATAAAATGTTGAGTCAGTCAAGTACTGAGTTAGTCAAGTTTCGGTTGGTGAATAAATTGTTCGAATCATTCGGATGTGGGAGATTCTCGCAATCAAATAAAGAATTACCAACCGAAACTTGACTAACTCAATATTTTGTAATTTGACTAGGTAATAACACAAATCAATCAAACAATGCAATCAAAGAATCATTTTGAAAATGTCTCGGTGCTGTACTAACTAGGAATTTTAATTAAAAGTAAGGTCATTATTTATGCAATAAATTAGACGGTTGAAGAAAACCAAGTTAAGTCGAAACGTTCTAATTGTATAAACAAACTGTTACTAAGTTGAGACCCAAGATGTTATGCTCGTTTAACTTGGTCTGGGTTTCTACAATTTATTTCAAACATTAAGGTACTTGAGCCAAATAAGGCCCACTTTTAAATTTACCATTTAAAAATGCGCTTTATGTTTAAAATATATACTTAAAAGATGTGTCATAGGAAGTAGATAAAGAGGGACTAGGGAATTATTACCGGTAGCAACACGTTTATTCAGTACAACAGAAACTTGTAACAAAGTGGAGAAATTAGCCGTTTTTATAAAACTTTATTGTAAATTTAATAAGTATACATTATTTAATAATTTATCACAACATATAATATTATTTGACTTTCTAACTGTAGAAAAAAACAAATAATATATATATATATATATCGATTTTTTGGAATAAGTATACATTTTTATAAATAATGTATTATTAAATAAGGCCCACTTATACATTTATTATTATAGTCATTGCCATTTGTTTATTAGGTATGTGGCTTGCAACAGAGAATAATGATTTTCAATGACGCTAACTTTCCATAAGCTAAAATTGCACTAAAATAGCAAGAATTTCTTAAAATTAAAATATTAATTATAGACAAAATTTAAAATAATTGTGATGTTTTACAGTAAAATAAATCTTCGTATTTCTAAAGTATTTCGTATTTGTGATTAATAATCATTTTAACAGTGAGTAGGAAAATATGTTCAATTCTTTTGTTATTTTTAATTTCTTTTTAATTTGAGCCTTATTAAAAGCACAAGAATTTAATAAGGCCCAATATCCAAGTTTAAAAAAATTTTCTTTTGTTTATTTAAAAATGTTTTATATAAATGATAATTTTATTTTGACAAATGGTTGAAATAAACATTTTATTCTCATTTAGTTCATTTCAATATCTTTGTAAATAAAATTTATAAAAAATAAAATAAGTTAGGTAAACCTTATTCGGCTCGGGTACCTTATAATATAATAAAATAGTTTTGTTACGTTTTATTCAAATTACTTTACTAAATATTAAGACGCCTTAATTTTTTAGGTTTATAAAATTTTTTTTAGAAAAAAGTTTTTCAAAATTACTGTTAGTTCTTTATTGTTTAAAAATTAATTTATTTTTTTTATTATAAAATATAAATAATATGTAATAATAAATCCATTTGTGTGACTTCTGCACGGTTTATCAGCGACTATAATTTGGAATCTTAAAACTAGAATTTTTCATTGTGCATAATAAATGGTATTTTATAAAAAATTCTATTTTCATTCTTGTTTGTATTAAAGCTTCAAAAAAAAGATAAAAAATTAATCTAAATTATCAAGGGCTAATAAGCAGAGTTCGGATCTCAGTAACGTTTTCCCCCATTCCGAGCACGGCGGGCCGCGAAAAGCAACACCGCTTATTTCGATAGCGGTCTAGCGTAGTATAACAGAATCCCATCGCGGTCCTCTTTTTCGCGATATACGGCTCAGAGTAGAGACGTCACTAAGATACGGACTCTGCTAATAAGCAAAGCTAGATGTTATTATAAATAAATTTTAAATGATTTAAATGTTTCAACATTAAATATGATCATCCGTAGTAAAATAAAATATGGTACTAATTATAATAGAATTGCATATAAATTATATAATAGTGCACTCGCAATTTTTTCATATATTATCGCAGTCACAAATTAAAATGCTGTGATTATTTCATTAAATTTTACTAAGATGAAATGACCATATTTAAGATTGAAACACTTGAATTATTATTTATTATTTATTATAACAGCACTGTAAACCTAGTTTTGCTCACTAATTCGTGACAGTTTATATTGATTTTAGAATATGTATAGACATACATACATACATGTACGTACATATATCCATACATACGTACATATATCCATACATACATCCATCCATCCATCCATCCATACATACATACATACATACATACGTACATACATCCATACATACATACATCCATCCATCCATCCATACATACATACATACACACATACACACACACACATACATACATACATACATACACGCATGCATGCATGCATACATGCATACATACATACATACATATGCACGCACGCACGCACATATACACATATATATATATATACACGCGCGCGCGCGCGCACGCACGCACGCACACACACACACGCACACACATATATACACGCACGCGCGCACGCCGGATGTACATCTGACTGTAGCAACCTCCATGTGGTACATCTCAAATAACGCTAATGCCGGCGGTATTATGACTTTCAAGTGTTGTAACTTGAAAAATACTTAACAAAAAAAAAATAGTGTTTTGGAAAGGTCTCGAGATAAGCTACAAGAATATGCAATAAAAAATAGGCAGTTTCATTAAAAAAAATTGTAGGTGACCTTCAAGGAACTATTCAAGGTCAAATTAATGACACCATCTTAATGTCCCCCTCAAAATCATACAACGTCTAAAACATTTCTGTCTACTGGGTTTAGTTTTTGAGATATTTGGCTGGATAATTTAAAATGGGACAGCCTATATGTAAGTATGTGTGTGTATGTATGTATGTGTTTTATATATATATAAAATTTTTTTTAGCTAATATCCGAAACAATTTCGATAACAGTTTTCTTGTCGATAAAAAAAAAACCTGCAAAAGATAGTTTATTATTGGGAGAAAGGAAATTTTAAAATTAACACAGGATTTTAGTAAAAAATTAATATTTATTTCGATAATTTCTTTACAACACAAAAGTGATGAATATATATATTGCTTAATATGCTAATTTACATATACACTTAGATACACTTACAAGTAATAAAAAAAATTATTGCAATATTGCACAAAAGCGGTCTTCTAACCAAAACCATTGTAGAAAGATAAGAGTATACTCTTGCGCATGATAAATCACGTGACATTCGAGCGACCAATCAGAATTGTCAACAAAACACGTCATCGTTTCGCTGTACATTCAAATGTATTATTTAGTATACTTATAATGCTCCTTGCAATATTTTAATTGAAATGTTTATTTGAAGAATAGAATAAAATAAATATTTAAAAAAATATAAATATAAGAATATAATGCAAAAAACAGCATTCAGTAGTGTGAACGATAAGAAATAATGTTTTATTATATTTAAATTAATATAAAGAAAGTAAATTCAAAAATATTGGTGTAAGAAAATTAAAAAAATATATTCAAGGAAAAGAAAACGATAGAAATGTGTAAATTAATGCATTATATTTTATTGTTAATCAATTTTACCATCTTTTTTTCTTATTTTACTACTGTTCTGTTCACATATTTATCTATTCATTATACAAACACGAATATATGTTCAAGGCACAGAATTACTAAACAAGATAATTTCTGCGGTTGTATTTTTTGTTATACAATTGTCGCCAATTTGTTAAAAATAAATTTGTTTTTGCGAAGCTGGGATCCATAATATTTCTCAAGTTCAACATTCGTTATTCGCGTTGCCGTTTTCATTGATATGGTTACCATAGTGATTTGCGACCATATTCCGTAAATGTGGCCTAATCTGGTGATAGTAACATGCTTTTCCCCTCTACTATACTTTCTATATCTGCGCAACGAGATACCATCGGATGAGCATACCCTTGTTTTTGTATCATGACCAAAACAAAACAAAACAAAAAAAAAATTTGTATTTCATGAAATTAGCCATCAATAGTCATGTTGCTTTCCGCATTTCGAGCAACTCTTTGATTGGTCGAAAAGCAGGTCTTATTTTCGATCGCTGCGCATCTTGGGAATGCTTCATTTTATATTCTTACATCATGATTTCAAACACTTTTCTTCACGCGGCCGTCAAGGACAAAATAGAAAGCGTGCGCCTTTGTGTCCTCAGCCACCGCGCTTTACGCTTTAACCTACCGCACGCTTTAATCTAGTACTTACCATATCGCGCGGCCAAACTTTACATGCAAATTTCTCTGAAACAAAGGCCCATGCACTCAAACGCTCTGACACTTTTTATACCCTCAATCCCCTCTTTCGAATGAATTATGGCTCATCTAATTCCGTGTTTCGCAATTCGCGTCATCTCCTTGTCAGTTTTTAGCAAGGAATATAATTAGTGGGCGCTTTTTAAGATACACACACCGTGTGTGTGTGTGTGTGTGTGTGTGTGCGCGCGCGCGCGCACATATATGCGCGTGCATATACGTATACACATACTAATATACATATACATGTATGTGTACATGCACATACAGGATAATTGAAAATAACCCGTTGTCCTTCAACAGACGTATTTCTGGTCGAATTCTAAGATGATTTTTCCTTTGGCAAAAATTTGAAAGACGCTTAGATTTTAAAATATAAGCCGATTAAGTTAGCGTATCACGGGACAAATAAAGATAGTACGCAGAAGCGGCACACTCACTGTTACGCGCGAGTGTGTCGTGAGGCGCCTGCTGCGTTCAGTTGATACAAAAGTCCCTACTTTCTTCCTCTCCCTCTTTTTATCTCTGTCACATTACAATGCTATCTTTAACTAAAAAATGTAATTATTTTACGACTTGATTTTAATAATTTTGATATGAGAAGTGTCAAGAAATTCTTTGTGCAGTCTAAGAATCAAACAAAGTATTACACAAAATCTACAAAAGTATTTACACCTCGAGTTTTTAGAAACAATAACACTTTTCTTGTCACAGAGACAGACAGACAGACAAAGCATTTATTGGCGTTCTAGAGCAGGCCCTCTAAGAACGCAAAAGTAGTAAATACATTGTAGTGCAGAATGAGAGAATGAAGTATCGTAAAAACAAAGTAACAGACAATAGTTAGCGCAGAATAAAGTGAGAAAAAGGAAAGATAACAGAAGCGCTAAAAAAATAAAAGAGTAAAAATAAAAGTAAAAAGTAAAAAGTAAAAATAAAATAAAAATAAAAATATCTCTTTAAGAACGCAAAGCAGTAAAAACATTATAATAAACAAAGTAACAGATGATAAATAATTAGCGTAAAATAAACTAAATATTAAACTAATAACAAAAGCGCAAGAAAAATAAAGGAAAAAAGCAAAAATAATAAAATAAGACAATACAAAAATAAGATAAGATTAGATAAGGACGCAGATGCCTTAGCACAGAGAGAAGAAGCGGTGAACCTAACCTAACCTAACCCAAGTGTGGAGAAGGCAGGCGGTCTACAACCACGCACGCCTGTAGGATCTAGGACGGTTGAGCCCGCCTCAGATGAGCAAAGAGTTCCTGTTTGAATGAGGTGATGGTGGCGGATTGTTTAATATTGTCGGAAAAGGAGTTCCAGAAGGATGCAGCGGAGTAGAGGAAGGACCGTTGGAAGATTGATGTGCGGCAAGAGGGGAGGTTGAAGTCGAGCGAAGAAGCACAAGATACGTCGCGAGCCCTGTTGATAAAACGAAGGTCGGTAGCAAGGTAGGAAGAGGAGTCAGAAAGAGGATGTTGCAGAGTAGGGTGCAAGTGAGATCGGTGCAAGACTCTTCGGTCATCCGAGGTAAACTAGTCCAACGTTTGTAAAGGTGAGAGACGTGGTCGTAAGTTAAATATGAACCGTACGCAAGAGTTCATAAGGCGCCTGAGCCTTAACTTCATCTCCGTTGAGATCTGTAAACACAGCAGCGCAGTAGTCAAAGTGAGGGAAGATGAGGGAAGTCACCAGACAAGTGCGCAAGGTCCGAGACTATTTCGAAAGAGTTTTAGCCTCCAAAGTATACCGTTCACTTTTCCTGAGATGAGTCGGACGTTTTGCGATCAGCTAAGAGTGGGGATCATAGAGAGGGGGGAGGAGGAGGAGGAGAGAGAGAGAGAGAGAGAGAGAGAGAGAGAGACTCTTGTGTATTGTATTAGCTAAGCGCAACAGGCGCCTTACAACATACCCGCGTGTAACGGCGAGTGCGCCGCCCTTGCGTACCATCTGTATTCAACACGTGATACGCTAACTTAATCGGCTTATATTTTAAAATTTAATCATTTGCCAAATTTTTGCCAAAGAAAAAATCGTCTTAGAATTCGACCAGGAATATGTTTCTTAAAGGACAACGGGTTATTCTAAATCACCCTATGTATGTATGTATGTGCGTGCGTGCGTGCGTGTGTATGTATACACATACACATTCAAGGTGGGCTATCTTAATCTATCCACGCAAATAACGCCGACGGTATAAATGATAACAAAAAATAACTCTTACAAAAATTGTAGGGTTCAAAGTGGGCCAACCGTTAATGACCTTGAACTTGACCTTGAAGTCGATTTTCAAAGTCATTTTACAATTAACAAGTGTTTTTTTCAATGGAAACCCGTACTTTTGATCTCGGATTTGGAAAAAGCACAAAATTTTGCATAAAAAATATGTACCCATGTTAGGGCTTATAAGTGGACCGTAGGGGACTTTTAGACGAAAACAAGTAATTTCATTTTAGCACTACTTTTAGCATTACTCAGGACGTGGACGTAGTAGTTTTCTGTTCCCTTTGGGGTGCTTGATTAAGGGTGAGTCTCCTTACCTTTCACGGATGAGGTATTTGTTCAATAAAAACCTTTTAGACCAAATCTATAAACTTTGTTCAAAAATGTTACCATTAACCTCAATACATCATTAAATCCTTTTTCAAAAATTGAAAACATTTTCAATAAGATGGCCCGTAGTTACTACATGCAATCCAAATTCGTTCAATCATATCTGCTCTTGTTGTTGGTTCTTGTTTATAAACATTTTTTAAATAACCCCAAAGAAAAAAAATCAGGTAAAATCAAATCAGGCGATCGTGGAGGCCAATGAACTGGTAAATTCCATCCAATCCATTTAGCATTAAATCTGTTGTTCAAAAACGTAGTTACAATTCGTGCGCGATGAGCACCTGCCCCATCCAACTGTACCCACACATGTCTAACCTTGTCCAAAGGTCAACATCATCAATCAGGTCAGGTAGTTCATCGTGCAATAACTGTAAAATGTTTTCCTCATTCATAGTATCCTCGAAAATATAAGAACCAATGAGATAACCGTTGTCAATTCCGCACCATACATTAACACTCCAACAATGCTGATTACTTATTTCTCTGTACCAATGAGGATTCACATCTGACCAGTAATGACAATTATGCCTATTCAGTTCTCCATTGTTTTTGAATGTCGCTTCATCTGAAAACATAATATTATAAAAAAATCTCAGGTTATTTTCAAACTTTTGTTCTGTCCATTGACAAAACAGTAAACGTACTCTCATATCTTCATCAGTGATAGCCTGAGTCAAAGTAATGTGATATGCATGGTACTTTGCATTCTTTAGTAGCCTTAGCGCAGACTTCCTAGGAATCCCAATTTGCCTTTTAATTTGTCGACTACTAATATGTGGGTTCAGGTAAATTGCTGCTAAAACTGTTGCCAATCGTGCATCGTTATCATAATTGATCTTTTGCTTGTCACGTTTTATACGATCTTGACCAGCTCGCAATATCGCGAATTGTTGTATGATTGGAGCAATACCCATACCGTTCACGATATAAAATTGCAACTTGGCGATAATTTCTATGGCATTCGCCAAGAACAAGTGAAATGTCAACAATTTCATTAGAAGTGTAATCAGCCATATTCTTAATTAATTCAACAATAAGGATTACTAAACTGTGATTTGTAATTTTTGATGAAATTTGATGAATAAAAAACAGAATTTGTGATGAAGACTCAACAGATCCAAAACGATGACGTATCTTGGTGACAATTCTAATTGGTCGCATCGTGCGCAAGAGAGTACCCTTATTTTTCTACCATGGTTTTGGTTAGAAGACCGCTCTCGTACAATATTGCAATAATTTTTGCAATAATTCTTTTATTACTTGTAAGTGTATTTAAGTGTATATGTAAATTATCATATTAAGCAATATATATATTCATCACTCTTGTGTGGTAAAGAAATTATCGAAATAAATATTAATTTTTGACCAAAATCCTGTGTTAATTTCAAAATTACCTTTCTCCCAATAATAAACTATCTATTGCAGGTATTTTTTACCGACACAAAGAAAACTGTTAACAAAATCGTTTCGGATATTAACTAAAATTCATAAATTGAATCCCTATTGTGGATTTTAAAGGCGTAAACTGTTTAGCGACATGTCGCTATTTGAAAGTTATCATTTTGCTTCATCATATTGCTTCTATCAATAAATTAATTATTCCTTATTTTAGCACATGACATAAGTAATTATAAGCCTAGTTATAAAAAGTTACAATTATTTGACAATTTTGAACAAGCTGCAAATCAAGAAATTATAGAAAAAAATGCATTGTCGTACATAACTGGCCATGTAGCACATAAATTATATTTTTCCTAATGCTGTAATCACGTGCTTCGTACGTACGCGAACGTATATAAAACTAAGAAAAATGAATAAAAATATCGTAAAAAATAATGCGCATAAAAAAAAATCAAAAAAAAAAATGAAAAAAATTGGTAATAAAGAAAACATTAACAATTAATAAAAAACTTGTTACAAAATAAATTATTTTATTTGTGATAATTTTAATGTACCTCTTAATATAACTTTTTTATTTACTTTGTTGCATTATGGATTATTTAAAATCATCTTTTAGATTCATGTCAAAGCATTGCAGAAAATATTATGTTGATAAGGTAAGCAAAAATTCACATTAAATGTTAAGTTACATTGATTATATCATTGTTAGTTTTTAATTGCATTAATAAGTCATATACATGATACTCTAATATCACCGGCAATTGAATAATTTACGTGATTTCTTATTACTTTTTAATTTTTATAGTATTTATTTTACACCTGTTTAATTCTTATTCACATTTTAATTAATAATACATTCAAATTCGGCGCTGTTTGACACTGCATTTCGGGCTGCAATTTTATTAGCTATTCCCATATTCGGTCGCGTTATGCAATGCTTTACCTTATATTCTTACATCATGTTCGCAAAACTTCGCAACGCCAATTTTTTTTAATCATAACTACATTTATCAATTGTAAATAATTTTTATTATTTTTAGCAAGATATTAATTGTTATATATTATTTGTTACATGTAACAAAATATAATCAGAAAATTTGCACATTTATTTAGGTTTATTTATTTATTTTTATTCATTACACAATTCTGATATTACTGTACAATGTTGTGGGTGAAAATTTACGTAAAAGCATTGGAAACACAAATTACCTGTACACCATAAACATTGTATAAAAGAATAACGTGTTTCACAAAAACATTTAATATTATGTATGTTTACAGGAAAACATAATTAATTCACAAGACTAAAAATTTCGCGTTCATATGCTAATTTTGACGCATATCAAGCAAATTGTAGGATATTGTTAAATTTTGGCGCAAATAATAAATAGCCTCGAAACGATATACGAGTATATATATACAGATATTTCCAATGCTTTTATGTAAATTTTCACCCACAACATTGTATAGCAATATCAGAATTGTATAATGAATAAAACTAAATAAACTTGAATAAATATGCAAACTTTCTGATTATTACATTTTGTTACATGTAACAAATAATATATAACAATTAATATCTTGCTAAAAATAATAAAAATTATTTACAATTGATAAATGTAGCTATTATTGGAAAAAAAGGGGGGGAACTACAAAGTTTCGAACACCTCTTTTCACGCGGTCAAACTTTACATGCAAATTTCTCTGAAACAAAGGCCCATGCACTCAAACACTCTGATACTTTTACCCTCAACCCCCCTTTTCAAATGAACTATGCTCATCTAATTTCGTGTTTCGCAATTCGCGTCATCTCCTTGTGAGTCAAAAAAAACCTGAATCATTTTTTTCCTATAATGCTTAATAAAGCAGTAATCCAATCTGCGCCGTTCTTTAAAAAGACATACCTCGGCAGTGCAAAGTTACACAGGCAACTAGCAAGCAGCGAGCCGGGCAAGCGCTCACGTACACTACTAGGCGCGTGATACACCGACGTATGTTTTTTTAAAGAACGGTGCTGATTGGATTAGCACTACTTAATAATTACTGCTTTATTAAGCATTATAGAAAAAAATGGTTCAAGACTTTTCAATCAGTTTTTAGCAAGAAATAACGCTATTTAATTAGTGGGCGCTTTTTAAGATATACCCTAACCCTATATATATATACAGGGTAATTCAAAATAACATTAGTCCCGTTATTGGCATATTTGCAATCAAATTTTGAGATGATTTTTTTTTTAGCAAAAATTTGTCCGGAGCTTAGTTTTTAAGTTACAGGAAAGAACAGTTAGCATATGACAGGTCGGATACAAGTAGTAGACAGGGGCGGCGCGACTCATTGTTACAGGCGGGTGTTTCCGTGAGACGCCTGCTGCGCTCAAATAATTGACAACAGTACATGGACAGCACATTCCCATTTAAACTCTCTTTCTTTCTCTCTCTCTCTCTCTCTTCAAGTTTACGGTCACAGGTGCGACACATGGGCGCAACAGTACTATAATAAATGTACGTCCGCAAATAATAAAATTTAATGCAAATGGGATTATTTAAATATCATTTGCAAGTTAAAAGTACCACATTTAAAACGCACAAGGAAGGAAGAAGAGAGAGAGAAAAAAGGGAAGAAAGAGGCGTTCAAACAAGTTTAAGCACGTTTACTGCACCATTCAGTACGGCGATCAGCTTATTGTTTCCACGATGCAACAGTTCAGTTAAAATTTGTCCTCTATCCCTCAAAGTTATTTCACATTTCACCACATTTGCACTATTTACTCACTTGATCCATAAACGTAAAACGACGCGACAAACCAATCAATCAATTCTATTAATTACTATTAATTACTACTGATGACTAAAATCATTTGACGCGTTAAAATTACTCAAAGAAATACATGTTTATGTTACGATAGCAAGCAGTCGACTGGATCCTATTGGTTATGTTGTTATAACACTGCCAAATGATTGGTTAAAGCCGTAAGTCAAAATGCGGCAATTTAAAATAAAAATATTGATTAATATGATTACATCAACACAATTTATTAGAAAAATGTAGCAATTATAGAAGAAATTGATTTTGATAAAATCATTTTTTAAATATTTTGAATAAATAATAAATTATCTTAAAGTCTCTATTGAACCATACAATTTTTAACGAATACAAATGTGAACATGCATCATTTTCTTAATAAATTGTATTCATGTAAATCGTATCGTTGTCATTTGAGCGCAGCAAGCGTCTCACGGAAACACCTGCGTGTAACAATAAGTCGCGCCGCCCCTGTCTACCATTTGTACCCAACCCGTCATACGCTAACTATTCCCTTTTATAACTTAAAAACTAAGCCCCGGACAAATTTTTGCTAAAGAAAAAATGGTCTCAAAATTCGATTAGAAATATGCTAGTAATGGGACCAATATGTTATTCTGAATAACCCTGTATATACAGGGTGAGTCAGGTCTTTGAGAACACTCACATATGTGCCTGCCACTTCACAGCAACAAGTTTTATTTTTTTTTTAACTAAGCATTTTAGAAAAGTGTTTCAGATAGAGTTGTATGGTTAAAGATCTATTTACTGATTTTATCAATTTGACTTTAGATGGCGTCGCCAAGATCATATCAAAATCACATTAACTTTTTTAACCCTATTTTTGATTCCAGAATCTAAACAAAAAACTCAAAAAACTTTCCAAACCCCTACAAGAAAGTTTATTTTCGTTGAGTACTTTTTGAGTTGTGGGGCTTGAAAGCTACAGTGTACTGTAACTTTCAAGCGTCATAACTCAAAAAGTATTTAACAAAAATGAACTTATTTATAGTGTTTTGAAAAGTTTTCGAAATCGATTACAAAAATGCAATAAAAAATATAGAATGTTAGGATAGTACCGATACCCTTTAATTAGGAAACTACCAATTACGTTATATCTTTTATTGCATTTTCTTGTAGTCGATTTCGAGAACTTTTCAAAACACTTAAATAAATTTATATTCGTTAAATACTTTCCAAATTATAATGCTTGATAGTTACAGTACACTATAGCTTTCAAACCTCACAACTCGGAAAATATTCAACAAAAGTAAACTTTCTTGTAGAGTTTTGGAAAGCTCTTGACACCAGCTATTGAATTCTGGAATCAGAAATACGGTGTTCCATTTAAAAAAGTTAATGTGATTTTAATCTGACCTTGGCAACGTCTAAGGTCAAACTAATAAAATTAGTAAATAAATCTTTTAAAACCGTACAACTTTTATCTGAAACACTTTTTTCTAAAATGCTTAGTTTCCAAAATAATCAAAAGGACCAATACTTTTCGATGATCCTGTGTGTGTGTATATATATATATATATATACATATATATATATATATATATATATATATATATATATATATATACACACATATATACATATACACAGGGTGATTTAGAATAACCTTATATCTTTGAAGAGACATATTCCTGAGGTTATTCTAAAACAACTTTTCCTTTGGTAAAAACTTGTCCAAAGCGTAGTTTTTAAATAATAAAAGGAAATAGTTATCCAATAACCGGGCGCGTATAGCAGTGAGGCAGGGCCGGCGCAATTTACGGTTCCATATGGGCGATTACGTGAGGCAATCGCAGTGATAAGCTGACAGTTAGAACACTGCTTTCCCTCCCTTCCCCCTCTCTCTCACTCTCTCTCCCGCTCTTTCAAAGTCTCTATCCCATTCTCATTCTCATTTTTTTCTTATTCATTTATCAATTCATACACTAACACTGAAATAATGCTAGAATTAAAAACGATATTTATTTATTTAACGTCTTGCTTTAAATAATTCTCTACGTGAAAAAATATTTCTTTTAGTCAAAAATACCATATTTAAAATGCGTGATTGAAAAATAAAAATGCAGAGTGAGAGAGAAAGAGACAAGGCTGATCAAATTTGAACGTGATGACTCATTATCCTGCACAGCAATCAGCATTATCTTCACGAAGACAAAATATCCATATTAAACTCAAGATTTTTCTCTTTTCTTCTTAAATCACATCATTTGTCACATACACTGCAATCATTCTCTTGATTGAAAAATACTAACGCATCACTTTATACAAATCACTATCGTCAATTACTATTAGTCACTACTAATCGCGCGTGAGAATTACTCAAAAAATGAAATACGTGCATGTGACCGTGATCTCTAAGATTTCAAGGTCATTCCGGTTTTTGATAGCCAAAAGACTGAGTTTGATATGAGACAAGAGACAGTCACTCGAGAAACGTAAGCCGTAAACGCGCTGCGAGTGCAACGTTTGGGGGCTCGTCTAGGATAACCGTAAAATCTTCGAGTTCATGGTCACAGGCGCAACAGTATTTATAATTTTTAATTATCGCGTTCTGACTTTTAGAACGTTGATTACGCAGTGATACCGCAAATAAAACTAGTCGACTGCTCGCTCGTAAAGCAAAGAAGATATAACCTAACTTCTTTGTTGTAAACACGTGTCGTGTGTTCGTCGTGTAAACACGTGTTTCTTTTTTTTGAATAATTTTCACGCATGATTAGTAGTGACTAATAGTAATTGACGATAGTAATTTAATAAAGTGATACGTTAGTAATTTTTGATCAAGGGAATGATTGCAGTGAATGTGACAAGTGATGTGATCTAAGAAGAAAAGAGAAAAATCTTTAGTTTATGGATATTCTGTCTTTGTGAAGATAAAGCTGATTGCTATACAGGATGATGAAGTGAGTATAAACGTTCAAAGTTCATCGAACGTCTCTCGTCTCTCTCTTTCTCTTTCACTCTGCATTTTTATTTTTCAATCACGCATTTTAAATACGCTATTTTTGACTTAAAAAGAATATTTTTTTACTCATACAAAATTATTAAAAGGACGTCAAATAATTAAATATCGTTTTTAATTCTAGCATTATTTTAGTGTCAGTGCATGAATTGTTAAATAAATAAGAAAAAAATAAGAATAAGAATGGGATAGAGGTTTTGAGAGAGCGGGAGAGAGAGGGGGGTGAATGGAAAGCAGTGTTCGAGCTGTCAGCTGATCATTGCGATCGCCTCACGTAATCGCCTATATCAAACGGTGAATTGTACCGGCCCTGTCTCACCGCTATACGCGCCCGGTTATTGAATAACTATTTTTTTTTATAATTTAAAAACTAAGCTTCGGACAAATTTTTGCCTAAGAAAAAGTTGTTTCAGAATAACCTCAAGAATATGTCTCTTCAAGGACATAACGTTATTCTGAATCACCCTGTATATGTATAAATAGTAAAAAATTATGTTCTTAAAATTACACATAATGGTAGGATTTAAATAGTATTAGTTAGACCTGTTGTTTAAAGGGATAATATTTACTGTGTTATTGTACTTTAGAGAAAGAGGTGTAATGTTACATTTGCAAAGTTACATTATTTAACTTTTCATTTTTTGCTATAAAAAATGCTATAAATTTACAAAAAATAAAATACTTAATAATTGTGATCACGAGTGTATAGCGTTGACGCAAATCTCGTCGCAGTGCGGGGGCATAAGGGAGCGATGCGGATTAAGCTATTCTTTCCCTCGCCTCGCGTCATTTACTGTCGCCTACAGTCGGGCCGCGGTGGGAGGTCCTATGGCTCAGGCGAGCAACCGCTTGTCTCTCCGCGCGCTCTTATTCGGCTGACTTCAATATTTTATTACTCGAAAATTATTGCAAATATCGCAAAATGGTATTAGACTTTTTGGTTTGTCTCAATTCATTCTACCTCATGTGACAAGTTTCATAGACCAGTCTGGGACACCCAGTGTCTGCGCGCGCGCGCGCGCGCGTGTGTGTGTGTAGAGTATTTCTTAAATTTAATAAAAACTAAGTTCTCAAGATAATTCTAGTTCTAGTCATGTGTCAGTGTTCTAATACGGAATTATAGTCACTAATAAACCGTGAAAGATTGTAGAAGAATGAATTTATTATTAAAATATTATTTATATTCCTTATAAAAAATAAAAAATCAATCTTATATTGAAATAATAAAGAACAAAAAATAATTTTCAAAAATCTTTAGCTATAAGTGGTACGGCAATCTCAAACATAAATTTTGGTTTTATTTAAAAAAACGTAGTATTTTGTAATGTTTATCAAATTATATATATTTTTTAAACAAATTGTTAGAAAAAGCTACAATATAACGGTGATGTTTTAAGATAGAAGTAAATACTTATTTCAATTGGAAAATAAATTACCGACAAGCTTCCAAAAGAACAATTTTTACAAAACAAACTTTTAGATTTTTAATCATCAAAAAAAATAAAATATTCTAAAATGCAAACATTTACACATAATCTTTCTGTCGATACTATTAACCTATAGTACGTATCACATGAATTATAAGTTAGCAGGGCTGCATATAGAAACTTGGGTGCACTCAGATAAACCCAAGTGTATTTTATTTTTGTTTTGGTAAACAGCAAAAATAAAATATAGAGTATATTCCGAACGGTGTTGGCTTATTCATTTTTCTAAAAGTTGGCAGCCATGTAACTAAACGGAGAAGTATTCCGCACCCATCGTTTAACCTGCAAACATCGTAATAAATCGTAGACGCTGTATTAAACCAGAAAAAAATATCAAAAATGTATTCTTTAGCAATAAAAAATTATAACTTACAATTTTTTGGTGCCAAAAGATATTAACGATTTAGCTCATAATGGTAAATATTGTAATAAATTAACAAAAACAAAATTTTTCTCATAATTTTTAACATTTTAGATCCATAATACGCAGAACATTTTTTAATTATGCAAAAACAAAAATACCTCGAGTTATTTAATAAAAGTAAATCTACAAAAACTGAACATATGATAAAAATGTATTAAAATTATTACAAAATTCCAATACTATACAATTTTATGTATCAAATGATATTTATGATAATTCATAAATATCATTTGATACATAACAATACATAATAAATAATTTTAACAAAGATAAATCTTTGTTAAGAAAAATTTCTATATTTTCATCACTCTCATTTAAACTAGAACTTATAAAAGCCATATCAAGTATCATAACTTCATTTGAATTTATATTTACATATTTTATTAGAAAAGAAGAAAATATAAATATTCGTTCTTGAGAGGTGTTGATTTTTATAGGTTAAATCCATTAAATGATGAGTGCGGAACATTTTTTTATTTAGTTATATGACTCCCAACTTTTAGAAAAAAGAATAAACCAAACCAACACCGTTCGAAATATACTCAATATCTTAACTATTTTTAAATGCAGCCCCTCCTAGAGTATCAATAATCGATTTATCATACAAATATTTCAAAAAATCTACAGTAATAGTAACAAAAATCTCAATGATAGCTATATTACAAGCATGCTTAGATCATATTAATAAAATGTTATTGAATAATTTTGTATAACTCGAAATGCCAAATATGGCCGAATAAAAACAATATTTTAGATAAATCAATAACAAATACTCCCTCCGTCCAAAAATATGGTACACATTTGGATTTTTTACCTGTACAAAAATATGATATGCATTTACAAATTTAATGATTTTATTTATAAAATAATTATAAATTGTCTAATAATATTGTATAAAATTATACAAAAAATAATAACATAAAAAATATTTTAGTTTAACAATAATGTGGTTGACTCAACAGCTACTATGGAACATAATAATGTTCATGGTATTCGTTCCTCGCCTTCCTTATACTGTAACAATTTTTGCATGATACCATTACGTTGGTTAAGTGTTAATTACTTTAATTTCAAACTTCTTTCACGCACGTGATCACAATTTTGATCAAAATTTGCCTTTTTGTAACCACAGCGGGTGTCATTTAGATTTGTCTAAAATACGCGGTTGTTTATCTATCAATTACTTTTGACTGTCAATTACGTTTGTCAACTATTGCAGCGCTATTTATTTGTATCCTAACTATCACTTATTTACATATAAAAAGAAAAAGATTTAAATATTAATTATTTTTATTAATCTCACGTTTTTTAAGAAATGTATACCATATTTTCGGACAGGGGGAGTATAAAAAAGGATATTGTATTAAATATGTTAGATTAATAATAGTTTATTTAAAACCATTGTAAATTAAAATGTTTAATTTAACTTACAAGGAAACACAGGGAAGTATTCGCCTCAGATTAAAACAAGCTTTTAATATGTTGTAGTACAGATAAAAATAAGAAACACGTATTTTTTTATGCGTGCCCTATCTCAATTTTAGGGGATAAACACCCCTTTGCAGAAAATCTCTCTCCCCCCCCTTTTTTTAAGCGTATATCGTCAAAACTATAAGAGATAAAGAAAAATGTTCTAAATGAAAGTTGAATGACTCAAAGAGTACTTTATAACAGCAAAAAAAATTTTTTTTTAATTTTTTTACACTTTTCCCAATACTTACCTATTTTTTTTAATTTTTATTTTTTTTATAAGCAAAATAAAACTTATTTTATTACAAATTCAACGGTATATGATAAAGTTACGATGTGACATTCCCATTTTCCAAAAATAATTAAAAACCTCTATACGCAGTACGTGCACCTGTCCGCGCGTTCGTGCGCTACGGAAGTGACTCCCTACGATTTCGACGTGCCTTTAATATGTTGTGCAGATAAAAATAAAAGACACGTATTTTTTTATACGTCTCCTAATGCTCTTTTAAGGGTAAAACACCCCTTTGAAGAAAATCGGTTTTTTTCTTTCAAAGCGTGTATCGTTGAAATTATAAGAGATAGAGAAAAATGTTTTAATTGAAAGTTAAATAACTCGAAGAGTACTTTATAACAGTAATAAATTTCTTTTTAATTTTTTTGTATACTTTTTTTCACCACTTAACAGTTTTTTTTAATTTTTTTTCTCCTTATAAGCAAAATAAAACTTATTTTATTACAAATTCAATGGTATATGACAAAGTTATGTTGCAACATTTACATAACACTTAAATGTATAAATATTGAAGTCAATACTGCCGAGACGTAATAAATATTTTCAAGATATAAATGATCCAAAGTGCACGCGCCCTGTGACGTGGTTATGCATATTTCTACACTAATCAAATTTAATAAAAACATTAATTAAATTGTATAAATGCAGCATAAAAGTTAAAAATTCTAACTAATTTTTAAATTAGTTTTATATTAGATCTCTTGTTGTTAGTTGATAAGCTGGGAATAGATAATAAAGGTATGGAATGTGTAAGTAATAATTTTTTGTAAACCAAATCTTATCTGTAAAATGCTAAAAAAAATATTGTAATCAAATCATGTAAACTAATAAATAAATGTTTAACTTATATTAATTACATATTATTTGGTACAGAAAAAATTAATGTCTTACAATACCGTGTTGTTATTCTCCAGTATGGTGTCATTTTATTTTGAAGTAACCAAGAAAAATATTTGCAATAAAAAACAAATTATGAATAAATAATAATTTCTTTATTCATAATTCGTTTTCCGTACATACTGTGACATATTATCAAACAAATTTAACTAATTTTAACAGTTTAAAAAAAGTCACTATTATTTTATTATTATTATTATTAATATTATACAACACTTATTTCAACATTTATTGTATTGTATTGATTTGTCTTCAATGCTTTTTTATGTAGTCAACGCCATGTAAGAAATCCATTTTATTGAGAAGTAATATCGAATGCATGAATAGGTAGGCGTACCATGCGTTATGGAATGGTTTTTAAATTAATTTATTTTTGAGAAATGGAAAGATCGCATCATAACTTTGTCATATACCATTAAATTCGTAATAAAATAAACTTCATTTTGCTTATAAAAAAATAACAATTTTGAAAAAAATTGGTAGGTAGTGGGAAAAAGTATTTAAAAAATTTTTTTTTAATTTTTTATTACTATTATAAAGTACTCTGCAGTCATTCAACTTTTATTCTAAACATTTTTCTCTATCTTTTATAGTTTCGACGATACACGCTAAAAAAAAAACCAACAACGATTTTCTTCAAATAAGTGTTTCACCCTTAAAAGTGCATTAGGGCACGTATAAAAAAAATACAGGTCCCTTATTTTTATCTGTACAGCATATTAAAGGCACATCGAAATCGGAGAGAGTCATTTCCGTAGCGCACAAACGCGCGTACCATGCTTATAAAGAGGTTTTTAATTATTTTTGGAAAATGAGAATGTCGCATCGTAACTTTATCATATACCGTTGAATTTGTAATAAAAAAAGCTTTATTTTGCTTATAAAGAGATATAAAAATTTTGAAAAAAAATAGATAAGTGATGAGGGAAAGTGTAAAAAAAATTTGAAAAAAAATTTTTTGTTGTTATAAAGTACTCTTTAAGCCATTCAACTTTCATTTAAAACATCTTTCTGTATCTCTTATAGTTTCGATGATATACGTTTCAAAAGAAAAAAACCGATTTTCTACAAAGGAGTGTTCAACCCCTAAAATTGAGATTGGGCACGTATAAAAAAATACGTGTCCCTTATTTTTATCTGTACTACAATATATTAAGAGCTCGTTTAAATCTAAGGCAAACACTTTCCCGTGTTTCCTTGTTAGTTCTCCTCAGCCAATTCTACTAATATCGAAATTTATTTATACATAATTCATAAGAAAAAATAAAATGAGAATTAACTAATCGTATAAGAGCGAAAACAAAAACAGTGTCATATGTGGTTACCAAAAACATATTTAATCTTTATCATTAGATAACAAATAAATATAGAAATAAAAAACAAAAATAAAAATAAAAAGTAGCAACCATATCAAAAATTACACGTTATTAACATCATATGATATACTACAAATAAAAACTAAAACCGTAATAAATATAAAGTATATTACAAACAAAAAAAAATTTTGAAAAATTGATGTTCATGTCAAATAAAAAATTAAATGACAAAAAACCACATGTGCACACACATTCGAAGCATGTGATAATATGCTTAAGCGTGTAATAATACGATCAAGTTTAAAAACAATAAAATATGTGTAATTAAATATTAAAATGTTGAAAAAATTTTGAAAATGTTTAAATAAATCCTGGAAATGTTTCTACTCAAAAGTAAAAATACTTTATAACAATTGTCAGCTATCATGCATTGGCATATTAGCGCTACTATATAGCGGTAGGTTACTAAACAAATGATTCCATAAGTACTAGCAATTTATTACCTAATGTTGGAGATAATACGACTGGTCATAAATAACTACATTGCCCATAATACCTCCTTCTCCTCTATACTTTTTATATATTATAAATATAAAAAACTAAACATTACAAATTACAAATAATGTATTAAAAGTGCTTAATGTAACTTACGTTTAATACTCTGTCTCCTACGGCAAGGTTTCCATCCTTAGCAGCTAGGCTACCGGGTGATATTTTTGAGATGTAAATTCCAAGTTCTAGAGTAATACCATGAGGCACCGTGCCAACCGACAGCTGTGTAGTTCGCAATGATCGTCTGGTTATTCGACGCCGCTTTACGATCAGTGTCGCAGGATTCACGGTGGATGAGCGCAAGGTCTCGAGGATCACGCGGGTCGATACAGATGTGCAATCGACGTTGTTCACACGCACAATACAATCGTTGACCCGTAACTTGCCATCAAGGGCGCTACCTTGCGTTACTTGTGCGACGTAAACACCGGTGTCATTCGGATAATACGGACTGTCACGACCACCAACAAGAATCAATCCCAGGTCGCCGCGATCCGAATCCAGACAGATTCTGCCGGACTCAACGTGAATTGGGATCATCTCCCAGTCATTGCTATCGTCGATCTGCGCCAGTTGGCTACTGCGCAGCGCATGGTCGCCGAACTCAATTTTCTCCTTCAGATCCTTCAGCTCCTTCGACGCCTCATTTCGCTGCTTCTTGATGTCATCAGAGTCGCGCAAGGCGCCGGCCAGTTCGGAGACTGCGCGATCACGTTCCTTCCGCAATCTGTCACACAGAGTTCTTATGCTCTCCCGCTCCAGCACTATCTTGTCGCGCTCGCTGAAGGCCCAGTCTCTTCTCCTTTTTGACACCTCGGCCTCTTGAATGGCCTCCTCAAGCTCTGCTTGAAGCGTATCCACGGATTTCCTAAGTTTATCTAATTCCAAATTAGCCTGCTCTAAATTATCCATACGTTGCTTGTCTCGCGTAGCGTAGTCTCGCGTGTTGGTCTCCTTCTCGGCCTCTTTGTTGACACTGTCGCGTTCGTGACTGAGCGAATTCAATTCCAAGCGATGTTTATAGTCTCTGCTGGCACCTTCGGAGTAATCGCCAAATTTCTGCCGTAATTCGTTACACATCTTCAGGGCCTCATCTCTGTCTTGCAAGGCGGAAGAAATTTCTCTTTTCAGTGTCTCAATTTGATAAGACAATGTTTTCTTCTGCAAATAAATAGCATTAATGTAACAAATATCAGTATCATAACTCGTATTATTTATTTTGACAAAATTATACAAATAACGGCACACAAGAATAGATTTGTTAGCTTTAAAAATTAAACACGTGTAGAAAACACACAACAGTTATAATTGTTCTTTTTAATCTTAACACTTTCCTTTTAGTATTAAGCGCAGCTTTATATAGGTATCGACAGACTTGACTGACAACAAAAGCGTTCTGATAATCGCAAACTGACAGGCGCAAACTGAAAGTTTCCAACTTGTACAATAATTTGTTTCAGATTCTCGTTTACAACCGTCGTGACACAACATCGATATTACCGCATCAACATCGGAAGAATGCGTCGTTACCATTGAAATGTCATGGTATGAATTTCATTATCATGATCAAAAGCAAGATCGGAATAACAAGCAATAATCTAGGGCTCAAAGTAAAGATTTGAACATATTGTGTTCAAATAATTTAAAATAAAAAAGAAACCATTCACTTCGAATATTTCAGACAATCGGTCTATATTAAAGGTAGCCTTACCAATTTCAATGATCTTAACGTACACTGTCAAAATCACTATCTAAAGCAACAATCAAAAGATTTTAGTCATCACTCGTTACTTATTTAGAAGTTATCAACAATTAATGTCATTTAACAATGTAAAAAAAATTAATGTTAATCCACATTTTCCCTGCTTAGGAGCAAAATAAGGTTTATGATTTTAGTGTTCTACGTAGATTTGCGACTTTCCATGCAAAGTTCAGCCTATACGTCCCTCTGCTTAGAGGGCGAAATGAGGTCTATAATTGTGGAAAATCTGTGTAGAATAATATAATTGTAGATCTCGTTTCGTCCCTAAGTAGGAGAAAAGGGATGGCCCTCGCTGCGCATGGAGTCATGTTTATAAAACAGAAATCTTAATAGCCTGGCTCTTCTTTTCTCTTTTTCATTTATTTGTTCTTTAAATTACTCATTTTTTATTTTTTAAAGTTTTATTTGTTTAATTTTTGAACTAATTAATCTTTTAATTTTTTACTTTTATTGGTGGACCTTTATTCTGATTGATTGCATGCCACTTGATTTTTTTTTTTTTGTTATTGTTTGACTGCTATTCGTACAATTACCCGTCATTTTTATCGTAGTTCATACAGAGTCGCACTAATTCTTACGAAAAAACATTCTTAACTTATTTGGGGAATCTCGAGAGAAAATATGAACCTCAAGAGACACTAACTTTCTACGATTGCGTTCTAAGATAACCACTAATAAACTGAAGATGACTTCATAAGTCGAAACATTTACGGTCATTATTTTATGTAATTGTCAAGAATAAATTGCGATTAAGTTTATGTATAATAATTATAATTGATAAATTCGCACTTACATCCAGTGCTTGCATTATATTTTTCGCTCTAATTTATTAACTGTTTTGATTTTAAATAAAAAAAATTTGGATAAAACAAAATAATGAGAGCGCATTAAAACACTTGTAAAAATGCAACAAAGATATCCTTTTCCCCCTAATAGTTAGTAATAAATAGTAAAAAGCACGTGAAGTTAAGCCTATTCAGGCAGAAAAACACATGAACAATTGTATTTTGTTGAAAAGAGTGAAAAATATGCTTTTACGTATAAGATTCAAAAATAACATTAAGGCTCCTGAGTACTCGTCGTGGCTATATTGAAATCGTGACGTCAAAAGCGAGAAATTGCGTGAAATAACACGTAATTTTGTCCGATGTTCTATATGTAAATAAAGCCAATTTGGATAAAAAAGACTAATCAGATGGCTTTAAAACACTTCTAAATATCGGTCACAACTATCCTATTCCGCCTAACAGTCAGTAAATAGTCGTAAAAAGCATGTAAAGTGAAGCTATTAAAACAGGAGAACACACGGTTATGCTAAAGTTTCCAACATGCCATTTGTAAATAAAGGATAAATCCAATTTCGATAAAACAGACTATATCAGATGGCTTTAAAACACTTCTAAATATTGGTCAAGATTATCCTTTTTTTACCTAGTAGTCAGCAAATAGTCGTAAAAACCACGTAAACTGATGCCTATTCAGACAGGAAAACACGCTATTGAAGAAAGTGAAAAATGTGCTTTTATGTATAAAATTCAAAAAAAATTTACTCGCGATTCATTTTTACGAATTTGATAAATACGAGACAAGTCATATTTTCATAATAAAACACATATAAATAACAAATGACATGCACGACAACATCTTATCGTCAATCTGTCACGTTTCACGTCTATTAGTTTTAATTTTGTCCGCGACGAAATGTCGTTACCGTCAACGCGGAGTTCTCGGCTGAAGAGTCAGAAGCCTTAATTGCAGCATATTTTTATGACTTTTGTAAGTAATTTTACAATGAGATAAGTCACATGCGTAGAATACATCTCCAAACTTTTTCTTGTGCACTTAGCAACAATGACCGTTGGGCGGTCGGATCTTTCCGCGCACCTACATTTGGCAGTAGGCCGGACAAATTCAGCTACTTTTATAAATTAATAACTTGTTGATTATTGCAAAAATCGCAAAATGGTACATGGTTCTTTGACTCAATTAAGTTTATCCTACCTCTATATGAGAGTTTAATCATTCCCAGTAAACATAACGTTATAGTTATACAAATGTTAGTTGTAATTTCCCATATAACTGTACAATAAATTGTTAATAAATTAACAAGTGTATTATATAACAGTTACATTGTTGAATAAAAAATTACTATTAATGTTTATATTACTGCAACACACACACACATTGCTGGGTTATAATCATCAAACACCCTGTATAATCTACAATTTTTGTACACTCCTCCCTTCTAATAGATTGATAAAAAAAGGTTATTATTTGAAATGCTTTCGCCCAATTCTTTTTTTAAGTTGGTGCTTTTGAGTACAACAAAATTTTATGAATACGTTATTTTTTGTACTTATTAATTTTAATTCTTATCACGATACTACGTTGTCACCGTAAAGTTCTTGACTAATCAGGCTGACTAAGGAGCCTTAAAGATACTTTATTATTTGATGCTTGACACTAGCGTTTCGAGTGACCACGTGATCACATGGGACTCTAGCAATCAAAAAATCTAAATTTTCCCATTTTAAATGTCAAAGCTTGGTACCTATTAGATAGGATAATTGAATAATCTTATATAATTAAAAAATGGAATCTGAAAATAAATTGACAATTTCTGTTTTGAATTATCTGAAAAGATTTAAAAATTTTTGTTCTACCAAATTTGGGATCAGTTTGTATAGAAATTCATGCTAAGGGGTCTATAATAGGCGGAGTAAACTTGGCGTAAGAAGTAAAAGATGTAAAGATATGTATTCCCGATGTAAGGAGCTGAAGTAAGGACATCCACGAATAAATTGGTTTTACTTCTTACTCCAGCTTTTAGTTTACTTCATATATTGTAAACGGCCGTTAATGATTGAAGGGTTTATTTCAGAGAGTACTTTGCTTTTTCAAGCATGGATCTAGTATTGATCTAGTAAAAGATATTGGATGACGCGATCATGAAAATGGAGAACAAAAAACTTCAATACGGAATATTATACTTTTTGTATTCAAAAAGGAAATACTGCGATGGAGACTACCCGTGAAATTTGCATTTGTTTACGGGAAGGATGTTGTGTCAAATTAAATTATCCGATGTCATAATGATGATTTCGAACTTGAAGATGTCCCATGGACACCTTCCAAACCACTCAACAATTGATCGTCTGAAGCAAACAATTGATGAAAACTTTCGCAAAAGTGTGCTAAAATTTTTACAGGAACTTAACGTTTCCAAGAGAACGCTTCATGATTTGAAACTATGGGTTATGTGAATGTTGCCTTGATGTCTGGATTCCTCACACATTAACTCAGCACAAGCTTTTCGCACGTGTTAATGTATGCATTCTTAAGAAAAATTCCAAACATCCTTTTTTTAAAGAAATGATCACTGCCAATAAAAAATAAGTACTTTACTATAATAAAAAAATTATGGGAAAAGTCGATCAAACCTCTAGAAACAACTTCAAAGAGAGGACTGTATCCAAAGTAAGTCATGCTTTGCATTTGGTTGCAAGGTTATTGTCCACATTCAGCTTCTCTCAGAGAACCACAAGATTAATTCTAAGAAATACGTCCAACTAAATTTGAAAAAAAACCCTTGTTTTGAATTATCCAAAACTAGTAACTAAAAAAGGCATAGTCTTTCTGCATGATAATGCGAGGCCAACTGTTTTATTAAATTACAAATATGTTTTTGGACCGATAGTGTAACAACACAATAATAGTAAGAAAGCCTTCTTTGGTCGCAGCTAGATCTTAATGCCTATATTTATTTGTGTGATTTTATATACTTCTTCGAATTCAACCAGAATGTGCGCCAAATTTTTTCCGGTCATAACACAGCATGTACGAATAAGAATTAGTAATATCACTATTTTTATTAAATTAATTAATTTAATATAATAATTCTGGTTGAATTCAAAGAAGTATATAAAATCACACAAATAAATATAGGCACTAAGATCTAGCTGCAACCAAAGAAGGCTTTCTTACTATCATTGTATTGTTTTATTAAAGTTTGACATTCTTCTAGAGGACTCATTGAGAACATCTTGTTCTACTTTTCATATACACCAGACATTGCCTCTTCTATCTTCTTGTTTCGGGTTTTACATCATTTTTTAAGAGATAAAATGTTTAATTCGTTAAACAAAATCAACAACAACCTGACTACATTCTTCGAGAAAAATGGAAAGGAATGACTTAAGTCATTCTATAAACGCGGTAATTTCTCTTTGTCTAAGAAATGACAAAAAATAATAGATCAAAATGAACAACACATCTTAGATTAATTGTTAGTAGAACAGTGTGAATAATTTTCGTTTTAGTGTCTCAAAAGTTCTCAGAACTTTTCGGATGACTCAATAAGTCAATCACAAGTTAACAATAATACATTTTAACAATAATGCATTATATTAGACTGATGAAATTAAAACGCGAAAATAGAAGGCTTATGTCAGTCATAGCAGTTCTTGGTGCCGATTAGTAATTTGTAATGTTTACAATTTCCAACTCAAACTGCGCGCCGCATTTTGTCGGACTTGAAATACAGTCATAAAGCCGAAATAATAATATTAATGCTTTTAAGAAGTATATATAACACCCCTCCTACCCAGAAAAATTGTATTAATTATAGAACAGTAATGCATTTTCTTAATAGATGATGTTACTGATTTATTAGAAAAAACTCAATCTAGATGGTTTAAATAGAGCAGGCTAATGGTAGCTAACATTGCTAAGCGTCACTTAGTGTGCGGAGAAATCGTATGTAGAAGCGTTTGTATTTAAGATTAAAAAAAAATTGAGCCAAACAAATTATATTATCGCTATTTAATATTGTTTTATTTCCTTAAGGAGAAAAACACGACGCAAATAAAAAACAAAATGCTATGTATGGAAACAATGCAATAACTGAACATATGTGCCAGAGATAGTTGTGAAGATTCGTGGCACTGATACAACACTCGAAGATGAGGGAAACTCGGAATGCACTTGATCAATCAGTCGCTAATGATAATGAAATCAAAACTTTAATTCATAGTACATAATCGAGAGCTTGCAGAGATATTCTATTTGACACATACGGTTGTCACTGAGCATTTGCTTAAGCTGGGATACGTGAATCGTCTTAATAATTAATTGCCGCATGATTTGTTTAAAAAAAATTTTATGGAATGTATTTCCATTTATGATTCATTACTTAACCGCAACAAAAAAATTCATTTTTAAAACAAATCATAATAAACAATAAAAAATAGGTTATCTACACAACACTGTCTTGGGAAAACGGTCTTGGGAACATTGTTTAGAAAAGTCAACCACTCCAAAGTCTGGGTTTCATCTGAAAATCATGCTTTGTATTTAAGGATACTGAAAGGTATTGCGCATTATAAGCCCTTTTCAAAGAACGTACGACTCAATTCAACCAAGTATTGTGTCCAATTAGACAAACTGAAGAAAATCAATGCAGAAAAACACTCAGAACTGGTGAATAAAAAGGATGATTCATTCTATCACATGACAAAGCCAGATTTCATGTTTCTTTAAGCAACCGGAAAAAAATATTGCAACTTGGCTGTAATATTCTATTGCACGCAGCATTTTTACTAGATATTGCTTCTTCAGATCATTACTTGTTCCGATCCTTGCAAAACTTCTTTAATAGTAAGGCGTTCACTTTTTTGGAGGACTGCAAAAATCACTTTCAACAGTTTTTCACTGAGAAAAAACGCCCAAATTCTACACGCGACAAATTATGCAGCTGTTCGAAAGATGGCAAGAGGTTATAAAAAACATCGGTTATAGAAAATCATTACATTACCAACTAAAGTCGTTTTTAAATATAAATAAATTTACTCCAATTTTAACCTAAAAATACATTACTTTCCTCTTAATATTTCTTATAGTCAATTACTTGTCTTATTACCTCGTCGACGAGCTGCTTGTTCTGCGTTTCCAGATGCGTAACTTTCGAGTACGCTTGCGAGAGATCGTCGCCCAATTTCTCGATCTCCTTATGCACCGTATCCCGTTCTCCCATGATCAGGCTATATTCTTGCAGGGCGGCGTTTCGCTCCTCCGTGAGACGTTTCATATCTTTGCTAGCCTTCATACGTAGCATCATCGCTTGATTGATCTCCTTAACTGCCTCCTCGTGTTGCTGTTGCACCTTGGAAAGCGCTTCGCGATACTCGTTTCTCTCCCTTAACGCGATATCCCACTGTCGAATTGCGGCGGTGCACTGCTGCTTCAGACCGTTGCGCTCGCGGAGCGCGCTGTTACGCTCCTCCAGAACGCTATCGTACTGCTTTTTCAGCCTCTTGGCCTCCTCTTGCGATAACTCTAGCTGTATCGATCACACAAGCAATTTTGCATAAACTTTTATTGCGCAGAAAAATATGCGCGACAACATCGCGTACAGGAATAAAACGGTTATCGACTACTTGCCTTATTGACAGCGGAGGAATGAGATGCTATCAGGTCGTCGTATCGCTTCCTAAGGGAATCGTATTCGTCCTTAACAGCTTCGTACTTTCGTAATGCGGAGAGATAGTGCTGATTCATAGCATCGTTGCCCGCGGCATCAGTGACGAGAACCTCCTGGTTCTGCATACGCTGCAATTCCGAGAGTTCCTTCTGCAATGACTGAACCTCCCGGTCCAATCGTTGCTTGTCATTCGCCAGATCGCCATATTTCGCTCGTAACGAGGAGCTCTCTTGCGATGTGGCTTCCAGTTGATTCATGACTGCTATGTGTTGACCCCGATAGTACTCCAATTCTTTCATAGTAATTTCGCACCTAAATTTTATACTTCTTTTTACTTTGGACCAAAAATATAATTAGCCTAAAACTGAAGTTTTCAGTATAAAAGAGATGTGTGAGATGTGTGAATGTGTACATACAATTAGAAACATGTGGAAAATGAAAAGGTAACGTGAGAAAGAAAAAGAAAAAAAGAATATAAGCCTATTTAGATGAACTTCTTGCATTTCTTTCAATCTCTTTCTCCTTTTTCTCTTTATATTAGAGAAAAAGGGAAAAGATAAACAGTGTAAAAAGTTCCTCTTTTCAGCCAAAAAAAACAAACTTATAGTACAAATAGCAAGACAGATACCAAATAAAACAAAATTAAAACAAACCGTCTTATGGTATCGGAGTGCTTATGTCTAAGCAGCTGAAGCTGATGCATCGCCTGATCACATTGAGCCTGCAAACCGTCATAGTCGCTACGACACTCGGGGCCACCAACTGGACTTCCAACACTGCCATAGCTCCCGCTATCTCCCTCTGGTTTTATGACCACAAGTGCCAATTCCAAACAGCAAACACATCAAAAAAATAATCGATGTAACGTAAAATAAAATGTAAAATGTACGTGCATAAAAATGAATAACGCGGTATTTTACGTAATTTGTGTGATAAATATGAACAAAAATACAGGAAATATCATATTGTGAAAAAATCTATGTTATGCATACTAAACTGGTGCACGTACAAACAATTTAATCATTCTCAAGCATTACCAATACAAATACTAATAATGCGACAAAAGATAATGCAACAATATCACATAAAGAATCTATTGAAAATGTGACGTAGATGAATCGAGTCTATACATATACGCACGTGTATTTTTGTAATACTTGTTTAAAAATATCTCTTACCCATGTTAAGTGCACCATCTGGAAAATTAATTATAAACACCTGTATTACTTCAAGATGTAAATTTTAATCACAAAAGAGAGAGAAACGCACGAATGAAAAAGAAGCACAAATAAAACAAGTAAAAGTTCGAATATCATCCAAGCAGCATAAAATTTCACAATAAAATTTAAAAGTCCAATACGCTTGTTACAGTAGAGGGAACAACATAATCAGAAGTCTCGCTAGCTTTCACCAGGAAAGAAACTCTAGGTCATGCATGTAAGCATAGCAATTCATTGTTTTCGTCGGCTAACCAAATCATCGACGATATTTTATTTATTATAAATATAACATGATATCTGATTTCTTTCAAATCCGTCTATGTAAGGTTTCATTTATCGAAAACAAACTCTGCTTTCCTCAATGCAAAATAAAACTTATAATTGCTTGCCAAAGAGTATTTGGTAAACTAAGCAAAAAAGTTGTTAACTTGACCAAAATCTTCAACTTGACTAACGCTTAACACATACCTTGAGATATTTGTGTTCCTCGCATTCATTTTTAATACCGTGTTAACTATAATTATTTATAACACTTACATAGAATTTATTCAAATCATACAAATACTTTCTAGAGATGTTAAAATATATAATATAATAGTTACTTAATAATTGTTATATAATTGTAAAAAAAATAAAAATTAATAATGGACACAAACAATTCAGTATATAACAAGGATTCAAAAAACAAAGTTATATAATAAGTGTTAAATTTCTTCAGTTCAAATATTTATACATTTAAGTTAAATACCTGAAGTTAAAGTATTTTTTTGATATTAAAGTTAGTCCTTTTGTGCTTGACTTTTTTCTAGGAATAATTAGCAAGTAATTTAAATTTTAAACGGTTTTAGAACGCTAAATCTGTAGTCAAAATTTCAAACATCAAAATGATCAAAAGGAATTTTATTCAAATTTTACTCCAAAATTAACATTTTAATTAATCAGTGAATACGCAATTTTTAACTTTTGAATTTTACTATTGATTTATTATCAGCAATCTCAAAAATCTATATGTACATATACACCAACTTATATGTAAACATCAAAATTTAGCACGTTATATTGAATCCGTCATTTTAAAAGTAAGTAGCGATTTCTTTTTATATGTCCTTATGTTGACAAAAACAAAACTTATCTTAATTTTTGTAAAAGATGTGTATTTATTACTTAAAGTCTATTTTACTAATATTTCACCAGGTATCCAGGTCAAAGAATAAAACTCAAGAATGTCAATGTTTTATGAAGAATCTTAGCTTTCATCTTTAAAATAAACTCAGAAAAAGATCGTAATCTTAAATTTGTTGTGGAAGATATGAATTCTTTCAAACGCTCGGAATGCATATAATCAAGCCCAAAAGAATTAATACTTTCATGCACAGAATAATGAAATAAATCAATTGATTAAAGAAAACACATAATGCTTCTAAAAAAAATAATGCATTTTATAATATGCAATTACATTTTTTGAAACAATTATGTTTTCTTTACATCAGTTGATTCATTTTATTGTTCTGTGCATAAAAGTAATAAAATAGAATAAAAACAGGCAGATAATATGAAATCTACCAATATGAAATAAGAGCTTATTTTTAAAAAAAAACATTGCATTCAGATAACAATCGCTAAAAGTTGTTGTAATTGTTGAAAAATATGCTATAATGAACAGCAAATCTTATGCGGCAACAACTTTCTTCGATGAGTATTATTTATTTTTATTACTCCTGAAAAAATTGCTCCGTTGTCTTAAACATGTTCCCATAAACTTCAAATAATTTTTTTAATGTTTACATATTGCTAATAACACAGGTCTGCGACTAAAAAGCTGTTAAATTATTTTCATCTAATTTCCATGTATTTTGGTGTGCTAAAAACAAAAAAAAATATTGAAAAAAATACTAGACGTCATGATTTGCCATAAAATGCAAAATTCTCTTTAAATTTAATAAATTGTTCTCAATTTTTGATATTTTTTTATCTTAGAGTTTTTAACCAAAAAAGTCAAAATTACTATTAATTAATTTACATCAGTGTATTCAAGATATACAATGCCAAAAAAATGTAACTTTCAAAGAAAAGAACTTTCAGAGTAAGCTAATGAAACCAGCATCAACATGTTGCAAATTGAACACGCGGGCTCTGACATGCCCGAACTCAATTCAACTTTTTTCTTGGTTCTCATTCCAGTTAAAAAAATGATTTTTATGAGAAAAATTTGTAATAAAAAAATTAATTTCATAAATCTATTTTTATTTATTTTGAGGTATTATCTTATTTAACACAGTACCTACATTGTCAGAAAACGTAATGTCCTATGACAAAACGGAGGTCATTTTCGGATTCAGCACACCCTAAAACATAAAGATTACGTGGAATAACCAACTCTTCAAAAAATTTTGTTTGCAGACCTGTGTAATGTTTATATGTTATTGTTTAATTGTAAATCTTTTTTTTTTTATTCACACAAGAAAATTTTGTTTGTTATATCAAGATGCACGAGTAATGTAAAATATTTCAGAAGTAGAGAATATAGAATGTATTTTATATATTACACTGCTTATTTTGCATGCAAGATAATTATATGTATCATAAATTTTCTATATTTAAAATATATTTCTGATGTGCAATGTAGTTTTTATTTTTATATAAACCGTTATATTATTTAAGAACAAAAATATAAACGTTTTTATTTTTGTTATATATAATATTTATTTTAGATGATGACATTTATTTTATATAATAATTTAATGATTTAAGATATAATTTTGTTTTTAATTACACTGTAGCATAAAAACATAACCTCAAATCCCAAAACAAAAACAGCTGTTTCCTATAGTTTTTTGGCTATTGAAGATAAATTCTCTATCTAAATTGTTCAATCACGTCACAATTTTGAAAAATTTGCAATTAAAGTTGCAAAAAAGGTTATTTTTACGTATTTTTACGTATAAGGCTATTTTGTCATATTATAACTACAAAATATAAAAGTTGACAAATTTAAAATAGCGGATTTAATATGATAAATGTCAAAACTGGAAAGTCTCCGGATTGCAAAAATTTATGTCTTTCGTGATATTGAATAAAAATCCGATGTCAAAATTGACAAATTCAAAATAAAAAATAAAAATTAAATTATATTGAAATAAATGTAACTGAAAGCTAATCGCTAATTGTCAATGATCGAATTCGCAGCTTTCCGCAATTTACCTCATATTTAACCATGAATATCTTATTAATCATAGCGACACCAAAAATTCCTTTTGAGGGTTGAAAACTCTACATATTTAATTTTAATTACAGTCAAACTTCTTCAGCACATTTCGTAGTTATAATATAATAAAATAAATAAAAATAGTCCCTTTTTGCAACTTTAATTGCAAATTTCTCAAAATTGTGCCGTAATGGAGTAATTTGGACAGCGGATTCGTATTCAGCAGCCAAAAAACTACAAAAAAGCGGCTGATTTCGTTTAGAAATTCTGTTTGTGCCACTGTGTTATTCATGTGTAATGTTATTTTATTTTTTATGTAGCATTATAAAGATATAAACTATGTTTAATTTTAATCAGTTTACATAGATAAATAAGTTTAACTTATTATTTATTATCATTCTTGAAATTTGATCAGTATTTCATGTTATATTACATTTATTTTTTTTTTAGATTTTTTTACTATCATTTTAACAATTTTTATGTTTTGTTAAAACTAAAGTTAGATTTAAATTTTAAAAACTTTTATTTATTGAATGTTATAGTTAACATGTTTCTTAAGAGTTTTGTTTAGGTTAAAAGTCTTAACATATATATTTATTGGAGTAATGTGTTAATTTCAAAACGTATTCCATTATCCATATTACGCGACTTTAATTTAGAGTTATAAAAAAATCAATAGTTCACAAAATATTTCGTATTTTATATCAAAACATGCCAAAACAAAATATGAAATATCTATAAACTATTAATTTTTCGATTCTATTTTAATTACTTTCTACTTTTTGGTAGACTAAAGAAATGTAATATTAAATGTTAAAAAATTCATGTAATTCCATAAAAAAATGGCGGTGACTTTAAACATTAATTTTATTCAAAAATTGATTTTATTTGTTCTCTTTCAAATCGTATCTTTTGTTTGAAAAATTTTTGAAAAAAATTAGTCCTCTTTAAAATGGGTGTATGAACGCACTCAAACATTCTGTATAAGTATTTGAATTAAAGAAATTTAATCAAGTTGAAAATATTAATCAAATCGACAACCTTGTTTTCATTGTACCAGATACTTACTCTAAAGCTTACATTTCAAAAGACCTACATTTTGTTCAGAACACGTATGGAATTTTATTTGGATCGGAATTTTATTCCGATCAAAATCATTCCGTTTTCCTTCAAAAACAATAAAAACTTAGGAATTAAATAATTTTGATCAGAATTCCAAACAGTTCCATAATACGTGCCTTGAAGAGATTTCTTTCTAGCGCTACCGAGTTTAATTCTTCGATAAAAATATTTCTGCGACGATGACAACCGTCGGTAGACGGCGACGCCGAGAACGACGACGTGTCGTCCTGACGTCGCAATTAAAAATACAATGACGCGCTGACGTTAGCCATACATAGCGGAGAGACATTATCATCGAGCGAGTACGAGCGAGCCGTAACCGTTCTCTCTGCACAAAAAGGAATTGAAAATAAAAACTGTCACTCACCGCTACTCCCAGCGCTATCCAAGGAGGATGCACCAGAAGCCATGCTACTCGGTGGTGGGTCTCAGGGCGCCGCAAAGAGAAAAGAGAGAGCGAGCGGGCGCGTGTGTACGTATCTCGCGCGCGCAATGCGCTCTACCAACACAGACATCCGACGTCCTCGCACGCCAACAGCCGAGTCCGAAGCGGCAGGTATCGCCTGGAAAAGCATGCCGTATACATCACCCGTACTTCACGGAAGAGCGAACCCTTTGTAAATTACTAAGAAGCAGCCTTCGGGATGACATTATGGCTACACGACGATCATGTGTGTTTATGTGTGTATCACGTCATCGTCACGCTGCAGCGGTGTATCGGGGCCGCGTATTATCGGGAAAAGATACTACCAGAGAAGATAGATATTGCACCTGACAATGTGCACGTGTGCATGCATATACGTACATGTTACTCCATCGCGAGATATGTGTGTGTACCGAGATACTATTGAAGACCATCAAATCTAGGTAAATTTTCAAAACAGGCCTCGATGGATGAAAAAGCTCTTTTCAAAGGCCCGGCAATAATTAAAGAGTATGACATTATCAAATATTAATATAAATGAGTGATTGTTAATATAAATATTTGAATAATACTATAGTTGTGCCGTACATCTTAACTCTCCGTGAACACCCTAGGTCTTTGAAGACCCCAGCAATTTTTCAATTTTGAATTATTCGTTACACGGTAAACAGAAGGAATCGAAGGATTCTCCATCCCCAAAAAATTGATAGTAAGAACATATCGACTAAGTAATGCCATATTTTGTCAGTCGTGTTTCATATTTATACAGGCACGTAAAAGTTAATCCGAGAACGCCAACGACTCCCTCCCCCTTCTTCCGACTCTGCAAAGTAGTATTTTTTGCAAATAAATGAATCATATTTTTTGCTATTTTCAGCTAATTTCGATATAAGTAAAAAATTATTTTATTTTATATAAAATAATGCATAATCTTAATAAATTGTATCCGTGCGTTCTGATAAATAAGTTCAAACATAAAATGATGTGCTTTGGCTTAAGAAATGTGATAAAACATAATAAAAATATTTTAAACCAATAATTTTATGAATAATAAAATACTATTCTTTTTTTACAAAAATGTAATGTTTTTGCTTTTATATTACCTTGTTTTCCATTTTCCATAAACCAAAATTACTGATTTTCAATTAAATTTTTATGAAATAAACAATTACATTACTTTTTCTTGTAAGCACTAACCTTCGACTATTTAAAGTTAAAAAGATTTTTTTGCACGTATAAAACAAGTTACAAATTTTTTTAGTTAACCCATAAACACACAAGTGGGTTCGACAGGCACCATATAGTTTTGACGCTTGTTGTGTAAAGACGGAATAAAATAGAAAGTTTGGATCAGAGAGTAAAAAAAGTTTGAAATCTCTTTCGATTAATATGATTAATCAACTTTTTTGGTTAACTAGAATTCGAATGGCACGGCAATAAAGTTTTATTGGAGTCTGTGGGACTAACAGTGTATATGAATAAAACCCTTTTGTAAATAATCTTATATTAAAAAAATCGGACAAAACACGTTCGAACAAATCCGTTCGCATATGTTACTCGCATATACTCTGTCTAAAGTTATAATACTATACATATAGTATTATGGAAAAGAGGGCTTCTGCGCAGAGTCCAAAATATATCATGAAACACATCAATTTTCAATTTTAGCCTTGAATTAATCAAAAATACATGATATTTGCCTTGTTAGAAGTATATTTTTTGAAAGCAATGATAACATAATTTTTATTAAAAGAATAACTCTTTAGCTTTAAAACGTCATATTGTAAAGTCCTTAGGAGTTTTATGTCGCAAAGATATGTTTAAAAAAAAAATTTTTAAACACCCAAAAACACCTTATATTTTTCTTGTAATTGTACATAATATACTTTTTAAAAAAAATGACAATGTCCATTTCTTTTTAAAAGTATGATTCTCTGGTTTTAAAACGTCGTATTTTAAAGTTCTTAAAAGTTTTTTCTTGCAAAGATACAATTTTTTAAAGAAAAAGTGGATTTTTGAACAATTTTTCATTTTTGCCTAATGGTTTTTCCTCTATACTTTAACCTCGCAATATATCATTTTTCAGCAATACCGTTTGTGTAGTCACATTTCTGAGATTCTGAACTTCCATGTGAGAAAAAAATTGTTGAAAAATGTTGATTGGAACTAAAATTAGATTCTCAAAGTTAAAAAAATCTCAGACCCAAAAATGTGTTTATGCATTTTACGGAATCGGTGTGTTTAAGGGTTAAATAATATATTTTGCCGATTCTTCCTCAAATTCAGTCTCGTACAAAAAAAGTGAAAAACATTTTGGGTCAAACAATTATGAAATCGTATTCTGGAATGTGGAAGAATATACCAAAATTTTTTCAGATATTTTAAAAACCAAAACTTCTTTCAAAAACACTTGAGAACGTCAACGATCGTCCATGTAAGTAGTGAAAAAAAACGGTGTTCACAGAAGATTAAGATAAAGTTTACATAGATTATTTATGTATTAACATTATGTTTTTACAAATCTTCATGTAGATTAAACAAGCAATGTAAATTTGTTACAGCAATATAAATTGAACAGTACAATATAGAAATAAAGAATTAAATTATAAAATTAATATATACGACTTTAGTATTAATAAAATTAAAATGTACAACATTAAAAATAAAAACCAGAAAATATAACCAGAAAACATTATTTCTAATGATCCATAGATTATTTACATAAATACATAATAGTAATAATAACAGAAGTGAAGGGGACTATATCAGTCCTTAGATGTCATCTAGAAGTAAAGAGTTCCTCTGTTACTCCTACTAAGTTGTCAATCCAAGCCCAGTGCTGTGTTGACCTGCCTTTATGTATGGATCTATTGTTCAACTTCTTTTTCCTTAAGTTTAATATGAGCCTTAAGAAGCCTACATACACCAAAGTGAATAAAAAAAATACTTTTTATTTTTTTGTAGTATCTTAAGAATATTTTTCTAAAATTTCCATTCAAAATGTGCAAGAATAAAAAACTTATAGTGTTTTAAAGAGATAGGCATACGCTGAATTAAACAAACTAAAAACTTTAAACGCGTTTTCTTGAAACAAACTGAAAACTTTAAACGTTTTCTTGAAACAGTGTTTTTTAAATCAGTATCCCCAAAATATTTCAAAAACGATAAGAAGTAAAGAAGGCTAATGAGAGTGTTGCGCAATTATTTTTGTGCGAAAGTGAGTCAATTATAGACCAAAAATCATTTAATTGAACGTTTCGACTCTCTTGGAGTCATCATCAACAAAATTACAATAAAAAAAGCATCTTTCTAATAATTAATAGTGTAGTCATCGTCGATTCAATGGTTGTCACTGCCGGTTTGTTGAATCCGAAGTGCAACTTTCCAACGTGTTAAGGGGGAAGGACTTGATCACCCATCAAAAATCGATGACGACTAACGAAGCCATGGATAAAGTGCTTAAAACTTATAATTATCAAAAACGGTATTGAAAATGCCGCAGTCAGTAAGAGATGTTTCCAATATAGCGGCTAACAAGAGACTGATTTCGAAAACAAATTGATAGATTAAATTCCTTTTTTTTTTAATTTATTCAGCGTATCTATTTATTCGGCAGAAAATACGCAGTCTTTATCGTAGAAGATTCTTTTTTTAGATCTAAGCTTCTTTTCAATAGTTAAAAAACCGATTTTTTTAAATATTTATTTGGGCTTTTAAATTCATATAAGTGCTATTTTGTAATAAATTTTACAACACAAATTTTAAAAAGTAGTTATAACAAAGACTAGATTTAACTATATATTTCAAGAATATACTGCATTTTTGTATTTCGAATAAAAATCGTAGATATTACAATAGGTACCACAAACAGCTATAGCAGTTAACATACTTTACAGTTAATATACAGCACTCAACATCACTTTAAGTTTTTAATATTTTTAAATTTAAAATTAGATTTTATTAACAAAACTGTATAAAAAATATTAGTACAAACTCCAATTTGATACCTCTAATACGTTCGAAGAAAAAAAATTCATAAATATAGGGCTATTTTTTGTGCTTCTAGGTGTATGTAACCCTTAATAGGAAAATTCTGGGCACAGGGAATTTAGGTTTCTTTCAAGCTTGGCCTGGCTCTAACTCCTTAATTAAGCCTTAATACAGTTTTAGCATCTTAGGACTAAGCTTGAAATAAAGCTTAAGCTTTGATGCAACTTTGGAAAATATATATAGGATGACGATCGGACTCAAACCTAGTCTCTGTTGATCGATTTGACTGTTTTCACCATTCTTAAGCACAAAGCATAATTCACATAGTTCATGTGTAGTGTGTGTGTGTGTGTGTGTATAATAGATTATTTTACGCGTAAATGTCCAACCTTTGGATAATACATTATTAAACTCATAATTTTTGTTATACAAATGCTTCATACATAAGTATGCATACTTGTAATGTTGTCTATAATAATATAATTTAAAATCTATAAAATAAATCTATAATCTATAAAATAACTGTAAAATATATATAAATATTTCTCCTTCTAGTCAATCTCAAAGATCGTGGTTTAATAAGTTTTGATTTACGATTACTTATCTATAAATTAAATGTGGTGTCACAACCATTTCATGCATGATCCACAGTGACTGTCTTGATACAGATACTTTAATGATTTCTCATTGCTTTTCGAGAAGTAATAATTAAAAATCTAATTAAAAATCTAATGTATTCTATAATGGATTTAAACCCGAATCTTTGCACAAAATAGATCCGTAACTCTTATTTCACAAACATCACATAATATACGTATACATACAAATATTATACATACATACGTACATATATATATTATAAATATACATACATACGTACACACATATATATATATATATATATATATATATATATATATATATATATATATATATACACACGTCGTAGGCAAATAGCAATTTTAGGAAAATAGTAGCTGACTAGGCAAATAGCATTTGCCTGATCAATAGCTTAGAATTAAAAACACTAAATGCCTGCTTTAAAAACACAAAAATTATGCAATTTATTCTAACCTAGACTAACCTAACCTAACCAGGCAAATGCTATTTGCCTAGTCAGTTACTATTTTCCTAAAATTGCTATTTCCCTGTGACATATACATATGTGTGTGTGCATGTGTGTGATAAGATCACTATAAAAAATATATATACTCGGATTAAAAAAACTTAGCAGTGGGATTTTTTCAAGTTGTATGCGCTTTTATTTTTTGTAATCCACTAATAATTAACAAATTTAGCTATTTAATTAGTAATCTATTACTTTTGAATTTATTGAATTTATGCTTTTTCCAAAAAAAAAATGATTCTATTATGTACACAAAATTTTAAAATGTTTGTTACATGTAGCAGATTTTTTATAAATTTGCTAAAAAAAGAAGTTTTTAACTAATTAATATTTAAAAAAAATAAAAATTAAAACAAAAATTAATTAAACTAAACAATTTTTTTAATTCTCTAAAAAATAAAAAGATTTTATCGTGTATGAAATATTAAAATATTTGTTATTAGAGTAAATTTTTTTATAAATTTTTCAAACAAATGGCATTTTTGAGAAATCATAAATTCTGTATAATTTAATAAATAATTAAAAGAAAAATCACACATAACTTTAATAATTTCACGTATATTTCAATGTAAAAATTTCAATTTTTGTGTTTATTCCACAATTTATGGTATCAAAGTTATACCAAAAATTTTTCAGTTTCTTTTCTATAAATTTCTCTATAAAAATAGTCGATCTCTGACTTTTGCATGAAAATTTTGACTTTCTATTATTTTGAATGTTCTATCAGGTTTGTGTTCGGAAGAATTACTCAAGTGTTCCTATGTGTCATTTTATCCTTATTGTTCACTGAATATTAAAATACAATGATACGTGAAGGTAATACTTTTGTGCAGGTGGAGGTAATACTTGTACTATTATTAAACTTTAATTGATTTTTGAATTTTATTGAGTTTGACCCATTTAAAAAAACCCATTTAAACTCACTTAAAAAACTCAACTACAAAAACTGACTCAATGGTGGGTTTTATGGAATTGGACCATCACGCTAAACCCTACAGAAATGTATATATGTGTATGTATAAACATATTGCTGCAAAATTATAAATTTGTTCCATAATTATCTAGATAGATAATCAAATTCAAACAATGACATAAAAATTATAATTTAAAATAAAAATCAAGTAATATTAAGCTTTAAATATGCATATATGTCTATAAAACATCAAAATAATAAATCATAAAATAGTTTGTATGTTCAGCAGAAAAAGCAGCTTCGTAACTATTACAAGATTCTTTAATACAACTAATTATTTTCTTCAATTCCCTAATGAATTTAAATGTATAAATCAATTGTATTAAAAAATTTTACAATAGTTGCAAATCTGATTTTTCTTTTGAATACAATCATTATTAATTTTTCTAACGTAAAATCCAAAATCAAATCCTAAAGGCTAAACTACTATATGCCATTTCCATTCCACTGTTTTTTGCTTTTTGCTTATTACCTTTTTCTTCTTTGCATACTATTTTATCAACAATTGTATCTCTTGTCCTTTTTGAAAGTTGTTAATTTTTATCTTGTCAATTTCAATAAAACAGTGTGTAAAAAAGCAAAAAGACAAGACAAAAACAAGAAACAAGAAGCAAAAAGCATTGTAGATTAACCTTAAGGCATTTTCAAAACTACTTTTGCATAAGAAATGTTGAGACATTTTGTTAAACGTATTTTAGATGTCTTATGACTCAATTTTAAGCTTGTATCAAGTATGGAATAAAAATTAAATTAAAAGATTAGAACTTGACTAATTAAATAATTTTAATTTTAATCTATTTTGTTCTGATTGGTTGAATTCTAATTTCCAACTTGTGATCCTCAATTTTCAATATGTCTAATACATAGTTTAATAAGAGCTTCAGACTGTGTTGTTTAGATTCTTATGCTTAGATCGGTTTGCACTAATATAGCTAAACTTTAAAATTTGAACTGCATTCCAACACACATTGCCAATATTAAAACAATCTACAATTCACGTTACATACTGTAGACTTTTAATACTTTCAGTGAATTTCGGAACGAAGCTTCCTTTGAAACTAATTCTTGGAAAGATAGAAGACAAATTGAACAGAAATTAGAGTTAATCTACACTGATGCAAACGATTCTTATTTACTTAAATTTTAACAATCACGCAAACTTCAGTAAAATTGTCCGTCTGTATAGTATCTCGTCAGTGATACACACCTCCTCCCGTTCCACCCCTCCCCATCACGACGTTGCCGCAGCCGATGACTACACTCCAATACACAGACACGTGTCGCGCGCGTACTATCCAACAGATTTTCTATGCATCACTTCTCTCCCGCGCGAACGAGTGCGCGCTTAATAGTACAGGGAGAACGTAGAAGAGGAGGAGGAGGGAGAATCCGCGCACACAATCGCGACTAAGCTGAGCGAACGACCGATACACACATACATACACACGAAAAGAAATAATAGCGCGAGGACGACGCGTGTTTTTTGAGTGAGGCGTAATAAATTTATACACCAGAAAATAACGACACGCATATCCATGCGTGATTTCTCGACTTCCTAGATTTCGTCGCGTTTCCTCTTTTCCTTCTAAGTCAAATCGAGATTTTAATGCTCTCGAACTCGATGTTTGCGAAAATACTCGAACAGTCGCACTCGCGTGAAAGGCATCGATCGTTGACGGATACTACGAGGTGCTCGTATCATCAATATGCGTGCCGGATGGAAACAATCGATCCGACGATCGTCGGTGATCGTCGTCGACGATCGATGATGTTGACAATGATTTCGGAGACAAATTTCGACATGCAGTCTCGGCTGTGCAAGTGCATTTTCGCACCGTCTCTGTTCGTCGAAACAACGACGACGAGGAAGTCGATGAACAATTCGCACGTACATGACGGAAAATCGCGTAATCCACTCGCTCACCTGCTGCACCAACCAGTCTGACAATTAGCCATTTTGGTTCGCCTGGCTACGCGCGCGCGCGCGCGCGTGTGCTTTCTCGACGCGGCTACTACTACTCAGTTCTTCGTATAGACGACACAACACACAGCACGAACGGCGGGCGCCGACTGCAGTCCGTCCATCCGTCACCGAGCCACTAGTGAGGACCACCAACTTCAGCCAACTCTCGCGCCTCTCGCGCAAATGGGAGTCGCGCAAACTCGGTAGGTTCACACGTATGTCAGGCTCGAAACTCCCATGCTTTAAACTAGAGACCTTTAAATTGTAATCATTCGCCATCTATAGGTGTAGTTCATAACTAATCTTCAATGGCGCGTTTATTTGAAAGTAAAATAATAATATATACTCGGTTCACAGCAACACCGACGAGAGCCTATTAAAGACCGTCAACCTTGAGTAAATTTTCGAGTCCGTCACTGGGACCCCAGGGGCCCGGCGGTAATTGAAGAGCGATGACGTTATCGACTATATGATTGTTAATACAAATATTTGAGAAATCCCTTATTACAATCTTGATTTTTTTATTATAAAAATACTTTATAAGCAAGTATGCATACTTATATTTAATAACATCATTGTATATTGCTTTAAATTTGTAATTCTTTTTGATCAGTTATTATCTCTGTCGATAATCAAACTGGATGTTAACGTCAAAACTGCAATTTTTAATAAAAATCGAGAATTTTTGGGTTACAAATACATAAGCATATCTATGAAACTTCAGGATAACAATAAATTATAAAATTAGTACTGTATTGTCAGTTTATCATTAAAAATTTAACAGTCACACAAACTCCCGTAAGGTTAGCGGTCTTCAATAGTCTCTCGTCGGTGACAGCAAGAATATATCCAGTAGGCCTATTCTGTAACTCCTTAGCGACAGTTCGGTATTGTTCACAAATTTAGGAATAGAGAGACGGAGCAATTTTACTTTAGGCAAAGAGGAACCTGAGAGGTGCTATGTCGGCCTTTTTCTTATAACGCTAAAATTCCCGGCGCACTAACGACACACATCCATTTAGGCCGGAATATGAACTACAATTACATCCATTTTACATTGTCGATAAAAATGGTTCAAGTCTGTGCTAAAATCATATAGTGGGGGTACCCACTTACAAACGTAACGGTAATGACCAATAAGCTGTAGTCGTTTCATTAATGACCTAGTTTACACCGAACACTTGACACGCATACTAACAAGTAACTTTCTATTAATTTGTTTTAATTTCGACAATACGTGTAAATGTATGCGTGATATCTATGTTTAATTAATTATCTTGATTCATATTGTACCAGCTTAATATACTATTCATTAAATTTATTACCGAAATTAAGATAATTGAATAGAAAGTTACTAAATATTACTCGTATCAATTATTCGGTGTAAACAAAGGCAATCATGAACTGTGAGTATGTAGAAAGTGGTGACTTTTCAGTTTGCAAAATTTCCTCATGGACAGAATCAAAGTTTTTGCGTGTACACCCAAGGACTTTGATTCTGTCCATGGGAAAATTTTCCAAACTGAGAAGTCACCACTTTCTACATACTTGCAGTTTATGAGTAATGAAACGACTAGAGCTTATTGGTCGTTACGTTAATCATAAACTGTAAGTATGTAGAAAGGTAGCAACTTCTCAGTTTGGAAAATTTCCCCATGGACAGAATCAAAGTCCTTGGGTGTACAGTCGTGTTGATTATAGTTGCGACACTATTTTTTAAATGCGTTTCTGAACGCGCAACTATAACGAGAACTGAGAACATGATTGGTTCTTACTTGTGGATCCAACCAATTACGTTCACCGCTCAATGAGCAAGGCTACATTCCAAAAACCATCAAAGAAAAAGTGTCGTAACTATAATGAACACGACTGTACACCCATGGAATTTGATTCTTTCCATGAGAAAATTTTCTAAACTGAGAAGTCACCACCTTTACATACTTACAGTTTATGATTAATGAAACTAGAGCTTATTGGTCGTTACGTTAATCATAAACTGTAAGTATGTAGAAAGATAGCAACGTCTCAGTTTGGAAAATTTTCCTATGGACAGAATCAAAGTCCTTGGGTGTACACCCATGGAATTTGATTTTGTCCATGGGAAAATTATCTAAACTGAGAAGTCACCACTTTCTACATACTCGCAGTTTATGATTAATGTAACGACTAGAGCTTATTGGTTGTTGCGTTAATCATAAACTGTAAGTATGTAGAAAGATAGCGACTTCTTAGTTTGGAAAATTTCCCCATGGACAGAATCAAATTCCATGGATGTACACTCATGGAATGTACAGTGCGTTGCATTGATGTCTGGGGTACCAATTTTAGGCACCACGTTTCTTTCTTGATTATTTTTATGTACATGACTGAATGCTGCGGTGATCGGCTGATGGCAGAAAGCGAGATGTAAGCGCTTATGTCTAACGATAGTTTGATAATATTTAGTTATAACCCATTAAAATAATATTTTAATATTACTCATCTTGTCTGTTCGCGCATTTAATAAATGAAACATTCAACATAACACATCTTACATCCTTAAGGCTTTTCTCTGCCTTACTCAACGTCACGTTATGTCACGTCACTTCTCTTACGTCTCGTTCTCTGCCATCAGCCATCGTTGACAGCAGCATTTGATCATGAACGCAAAAATAACTAAGAAAGAAATGTGATCCTTAAAATCGGTACCCCGCGCATCAATGCAACGCACTGTACATATTCCCAGATAGCCAAATGATTGCAAATTGTCGACAACTTGCCACAGGGTGTTTACGATAACTAATCGGATCTCGGATTGGATTGAACAATAGTATTCAACGTAAGGGTGTATTCCGAAAGTTCCATCAAAAATATCCCTTTTAATAATAAAGTTGGTAACACTGTAACTAACTACGCTGTGCTCCGTAATAAAAGTTGAGTTTGTGATTTCGTTAGTTTGCAGATACCATCAGAGAAGTTAATTTAATTTCTTGTAATTTAATTATTTATAAAATAATTTTAATAACGTATTATTTATTAAAATAATTATAATCATGTATTATTAAAATAATATTTACTAACAATAATTTTTATTTTAAAATAGGAATTAAGCAAAAAATAGATTTCCAAAAATTTTGTGAAATTAAAAATCGCAAATTTTGATTAATTTTAAATTATTAATTATAAGTAAATTAGATTATATCCGTTTGTGTACACTAATAGTGCATGATAAAATTTATTCGGTTTAAGTAGTTGGAGAGGCTACAGTAGCTTAGCTGGCATGCTTAAAATTGTTAAACTTTTATTAAATATTATTATAATATAATTTCATACTTATTTTATACAAAATCAAATAAGTGTAAGATTATAAAAAAAGTTATATCAATATTGGCAATATCAAAAAATTTAGGGTGACACTCTTTTGGACACAGCACGATTGAACACCAACCAATCATCTTGACTTATCTAACCAAACCAACGGAAAAAATCTAGGCATCGGCCGCTGTGAGTGGTGGTGTCCAATCGTGCGCACCCCAAAATTTATCCTATAAACAAACTTTGCAGTTAATTTTCAGTCTTTGGAAGTTCTTGTGCTCTTCAATTCCTATTTTACAATCAAAATTATTATCAGCAAATAATATTTTAATCAATAATACATGATTACAATTATTTTATAAATAATTAGAATACAAGAAATTAAACTAACCTTTTTGCTGATCTTTGCAAGCTAACGATAATTACAAATTCAACTTACATTACGGAACACAGCGTAGTTAGTTACAGTACTACCAACTTTATGATTAAACAAACTATTTTCAATAGAACTTTCGGAATACACCGTAAGTATAGCAAATTTCCCTAGGCTAATCGGATTGACGATCTCTGTCTCAAATGTGATCCGATTGATGACGAAAGCGTGGAGACGCAGAAGCATGCTTGAAAAGTAAGTCTCTTTATTTTTTTAAATAATCACACAAAAAATCAAAGATAAAGTTAAAAAGAATGATTTGAATTTAGATTTATTGTAATATTTTTTGTCTAAACACTAAATTTCGTTTAAATTTCTATTTGTAAAAATTAATTAATCTATTCTTAATGGTTATATCGGAAACAAATCAAAATTAATAAAACAATTATTAATTGTTACGTACAAATTAAAGCATATAATATTTTAAGCATATCATATAAAATTCCTATTTATTATAAACTTAGTAAAAATAATTTTGAAATCATTCAACATTACACATTAATCAATATTAATTTATATGTTAAAAATCAACAATGTTTCTAAAAATGTTCTTTTTATTCTTTTCCAGATCGTAAATAAACTTCAATTCCATGAATAAATAAAAATTACTGGAATTGAAATTACTGGAAAAATGGATTTATATGAAGAAGGCATTATTGAACAATATCAATTTGTGCTAACTTAAAATTTGTAAAACCTACTTTTCTTTATTAGTTGTTTATTAGAGATATATATAATAATATATATAATAATATAAAAATGGGATATACGCATCATATATGCATACAATTATTTTAATTTTATTTATGTATATTCTGTTCTTATATTATTACTCCCTAATGAACAACTAACAAAGAATAGCAGATTTTACAAATTTTAAGTTAGCACAAATTGATATTGTTCAATAATGTCCTTTTCATGTCAATCCATTTTCCAGTAATTTTTATTTATTCTTGGAGTTGAAGTTTATTTACGATCTGGAAAAAAATAAAAAAAACATTTTCGGAGACATTATTGATTTTTAACATATAAATTAATATTGATTAATGTATAATGTAGTTGAATAATTTCAAAGTTATTTTTACTAAGTTTATAATAAACAGGAATTCCGTATGATATGCTTGAAATATTATATGCTTTAATATGTACCTAATAATTAATAATTGTTTTATTAATTTTGATTTGTTTCCGATATAACTACAAACTTTAGAATAGATTAATTAATTTTTACAAACAGAAATTTAAACGAAATCCAGTGTTTAGACAAAAAAAATTACAATAAATCTAAATTCAAATCATTCTTTTTAACTTTATCTTTGATTTTTTGTGTTATTATTTAAAAAAATAAGGAGACTTACTTTTCAAGCATGCTTCTCGGTCTCCAAGCTTTCGTCATCAATCGGATTACATTTGAGACAGCAATCGTCAATCGGATTAGCCTAGGGAAATTTTCTATACCTACGTTGATTACCATTGTTCAATCCAATCCGAGATCCGATTAGTTATCGTAAATACCCCATAGACATAGGATCTATAGACCGAGCATTCGAGGAGTGGGGACGTGAAAAACTAGAAAGAGATAGCAAGCTTTGGACCACTATTCTGTCTTTGTTTAATGATGCGCGTGGGGAATCTTCACTTGTTTTTTTTTTTTTATATTTTGACGTCTACAAACGTAATAAAGAAACTGATAAATTTAACATTAATAAAACTAAGAATAAATGATTTATTTACTGAAAAGAAACATGCTTTTAATCAAGCTCCATTGATGGATCATAGAAATCAATTGATTTGTATTCTCTTAGAAAAGTTTTTCACTCTTTGTATACATCATTATGCTGCTTCTAAGAATAACAAAATTAGACAAATAAGATCTAAATTCACAAAACTCATTTTATTTAAAAATCAATAACATATTATATATATAGATATATATAAAGATCAGCAGAGTTAATTTTTTTATTACTATTATGCCATGTGCTTTAAATGTTTATTCAATACTTTATTGTGTAAATTTTAATACACAATTTTACATTATATATAATTTTATATTTTGGCACTTTTTCCAATGCTTTTCAATTCCCTTTCATTCTTTTTTCACATTCACTTACATTTCCCTTTTCTTTTTCCCTAACCTTACCGAGAGTTTCGTTACCTTTACTGTACCCCCACGCACGTCATTAGACAAAGACAAAATAGTGGTCCAAAGCAGGCTATCTCTTTCTAGTTTTTCACGCGAGAACTTTACCCCCACTCCTCGAATGCTCGGTCTATAGATCCTATGTCTATGAAATACCCACAAATATCGCTCATAAGTTGTCAGCAAAGCAATAGAAGGGGGTATCCCATAGATATATAGATTGCTGATTGCGTCGAATTTGTGACCCTAATTGAATGTCGCCATATTGGAAAGACTTTGCACACGCATGCGCATTTACCCGTAGAATCGTTTCTTTTTTTATTTTTTTTCGACAGCTTGAAAATCAAACTGTCAAAACCAGCGTCGTGAAATTTATATTAATTGGGTTATATAACACATCATCCGTAGAATTAGTTAATCTCTAGGTTAGCTTATGGGCGGGTTTTTTAATTCATCGATTAATTAATCGCATTATGCGCAAATACAACTTTGTTTTGTAAAAGCCGCATTGGCACATAATGCGATTGATCAATCGATGAATTAAAAAACTCGTCCTATTTATAAGAGTTCAGTCAAGTTGACGACACGTGCTCGAAGTGAAACAAAATCAAAAGAAAAATTGTTTACAAAAGTATTTACAGCTGTTTATGCAATAAGTTTTGCTTCTGTAATTTAAAATGGGGCCGGTGCTGCTTTTGTAATAATACAAAAAGGCACGAATCTATATCATCATATCACAAGTAAGTATTGCATTATTATATTACTTTTATTTATATGTACTTTTTATTGACGTTGTTTTTCTCTGGATTGATGGATTATTGTGATTATTATTTTAAATATATATGTACAATAATCACAAATAAAAGATCGCGTTACTTTTCTGCTCTTTTCGTACAAGTTACATCTGTAAATGCGCGCCTTAAGGCACGTATTGCGCATGCGTGAGCAAAATCTTTCCAATATGGCGACATTCAATAAAGTATGTACACCTAAGGACTTTGATTCTGTCCATAGGAAAATTTTCCAAACTGAGAAGTCACCACTTTCTACATACTCGCAGTTCATGATTAATGAAACGACTAAAGCTTATTGGTCGTTACGTTAATCATGAACTGTAAGTATATAGAAAGATAGCGACTTCTCAGTTTAGAAAATTTCCCCATGGACAGATTCAAAGTCGCTGGGTGTACACCCAAGGACTTTGATTCTGTCCATGGGAAAATTTTCCAAACTGAAAAGTCGCTATCTTTCTACATACTTACAGTTCATGATTAACGTAACGACACAGAACATATACTATGAGAAATGAAAGCTCTGTACTTAACATGGGAAACAAAAAAGCACTGCCATCTGGTAGTGAAGTGGGAAATTAAATGGATTGTAGAAAGGAGGTCAAGGAAGTCTTCAGAAAAGAGAATAGAAGAAGCTTATTTATGCAGACAATAACCATTAACTTATGCCGGAACCGGTAAAGTTCATTACTAGGATTTCAATGCTTCTGTTTACCGAGGTCTCAATAAACAGTAGCCTTGAAATTCTAGTATTGAACTTTATCAGATCCTGCATAAGTTAAATGTTATTATCTGCATAAACCATCCGTTACTCTGCATTGTTGGAGAGACCAGTTCATCAATGCTACCACACGAAAATCGAGTGAGCAGATGCTCACTCTTACCAACTTACATCAAGGCGTTTTCTGATTGGTCATTTTAACTCCCACTTTCAAGTGGGCCCCACTTTTTCCGTGTTACCGGAAACCGCTATATTAGTTTCACCCCCGTGCGTAACGACTAGAGCTTATTGGTCGTTACGTTAATCATGAACTGTAAGTATGTAGAAAGATAGCGACTTCTCAGTTTGGAAAATTTCCCCATGGACAGAATCAAAGTCCTTGGGTGTACCTGAAAATTGTGGTGAAGAATAGAACATCAGCAATCTATATACCCAGATAGCCAAATAATTGCAAATTGTCGACAACTTGTCACAAATATTCATATTAGTTGTCAGCAAAGCAACAGAAGGGGGTATCCTCTTACTATTACGTTCTTGCCAGCAATAGTTTTTAAAATATAATACCAGCAAGTTTCCAACAACTTATCAGCGTTATACTTAGTACAAGTTATAAATGGGAATTGTTGCTCACATGTTGCTATCATGTTGCTCGCAGATTGCTATAAACAATTTTTAAAATATAGTAATGGCAAGTTCTAAACACAACTTACCACAATATAATAACACAGATTGACTTCAATAATTTTTCTACATTTGCTCGACAATAAAACTCAGCATATTGATACTAAATTGACTAAAACATTTTTGTCGCATTAAATAAAAGGCAACGTAATAGCAATTAACAAGCAATTTAATCTGCGCGATGATTTGCTTTAGATTGAGTTATCAGTTTTGCTATCTGGGTATCTATGGGGTTCTCTTTTCAGTATAGGCTTGTTTCCTATTCCTGCACTAGACTGCACTGAAATGTTTCTTCTTGCTTTCACTAACTTTCAAATATATATCTATTTCATTTTAAGTGCACACTAATTCAGGAAGTTCAGGAACAGAAAACAAACGGCATGTTTTTGTCAGTAATAATTTTCAAAATATAATAATGGCAAGTTTCCAACAATCTATTGGCAATAGACTTTAAACTAAGTTTTCAGCAACTTGCTGGCAACTGGCGCGCAACACGTCAGGAATCCTTAAAATCTAAACAATGGGTAGGAAACAAGTGTTGCTGTTAGATTGCCCTCAGATTGCAGACAATGCAAGAAACTTGTAGAAAATCCGTCGGCAATCTGATGACAACGATTTTCAGCAATTTGTGAACAACTGACGTGCAACATATTGTGTTTTTAAATTGCCATCATGTTATAAACAACAGGTAAAAAGATTTTTAATCCTTTTCATATCCCTTCTATAAATACCATATAGATCTTGTTACAAAATCTGTGTCATATCAAGACTTATGTTCAACACATAGAGCAGATCAGTGAGCGCTTAGTGAGTTAAGAGCAAAACTATGTTCCAAAACTTATAAAAAAAAGTGTTGCAACCTTTTAGCTCATGACTGTATATACGCATACCGACGGAATCGGTATCTCTCCACGCGCGACACGCGGCTTCTACACATATACGCGAAGCGCCCACATACATACCCAGATAGCAAAACGTGATAACTCAATCTAAAGCAAATCATCGCGCAGATTAAATTGCTTGTTAATTGCTATTACGTTGCCTTTTATTTAATGCGACAAAAATGTTTTAGTCAATTTAGTATCAATATGCTGAGTTTTATTGTCGAGCAAATGTAGAAAAATTATTGAAGTCAATCTGTGTTATTATATTATAGTAAGTTGTGTTTAGAACTTGCTATTACTTTATTTTAAAAATTGTTTATAGCAATCTGCGAGCAACATGACAGTGTAAGGAGGCGGCCCTGAGCACCACTTAGCAGTGGGAGAAGTCGTTCGAAAGTCGGAGCGCCGAGCGCATGTGATTTGGCGAACAGCGATCGCTCCTGTAGAGCCGCGCGCAGGTGCTAGCCCCCGTTTCCGGAAAAGTCAGATTGTAACCGGAGCGGAGCACCGAGACACTCTCGATCGTGTCGCCGTGCGGACATGGTAACCGCGAGTCTGTTGAACCAACTGTATAAGGAAATAAAGTGTCTTGCCAACCATTAACCACGAGTCGATTCATACCATCCTGAAAGTCTTACAATTTCTCAGAAGTGGGATCGGCCCCACTATCCCATGCCGTGTCGGAAATAAGAACTCTACGTCGTGTAAAGCCGGGGAAAAACCGGCGCCGAGTGTCGTGCCGAACTGATAGCGTGGAGCTTATCCCTATCGTGTCGAGTCGAGATCCAGTCGGTAATCCTTGTCGTCCGCGAGTTTGAGGAGCGGGATATCTCTCGTTATCCGCGGAAGTGTCGAGTATAAAATTCGTCGAGTCGTTCAGGCGCGCCGCGCGGGAACCCGGTACCAGCGGTACCGAACGCGCGCGAATTCCTGCCGAGCCGGCACGCGCGGACCGCGTGATAACGGGTGTGGCGCGGTGCAAAACACCGTTTTGGAAGTCAGGCCGAGAGGTGAAGGCGCGTGCGAGTCCGGAAGGTTTTAGAACGCGATAATAGCATCGGGAACAGTGTCATCCTGAAGGTGCCTGCCACGAATCGAGACGAAATGGAAAATGCGCCAATGGAGACGCTCCAGAGGGAAGCGATCGCTTGCGGCATTCCATTTACACCAGACAGAGTGGCCTTGATGGAGGCGATCCTCTCCTACCGGGAGAGGCACAGGCCACCCGCGATCAGCAGCGGAGTAACTAAGGGAGCGGGGACCTCAGGAGAGGCGGCCGCCACAGAGCAGCAATCCTCGGACGGGCTTACGCAACTCATGGCGCAAATGAGGCGGATGCAACAAGAGATGTTGCGTCAACAACAACAGTTTATGGCGGACGTTACCGCCCGCCTGCAGCGAAGCGAGGAAGCTGCGCGCAGGGCGATCGAGCCGGTTACGGAGAACCGCCCCCCGGCAAGCGACCGGGAAGGAGCGTCGACGAACTCCTCGGCCGATAGCCCGCGCCGCTCCAATACAGGAAGGACAGATAGACTGCCGATGACCAACCCCGCTCAGTGGCTGGCCACACAGATTCCGGAGTTCGCGGGATCGAAAGAAGACAACGTGACCGTCTGAATCCGGCGCGTGGATCGGGTCGCTGAGATCCACGCAGCCACCGACGGCATGACCTTGCTGGCCGCGTCGAGTAAACTAGTCAAATTGGCCAAGCAGTGGTACGACTCGCTCGACGGAGAGGGCATAGAGTCGTGGAGTGCCCTCAAGGAGGAGCTCTCAACCATGTTCGAACCAGACGACCTCACCTACTGTGCGTTGCGCAAGGTGGAAGCAAAGAAGTGGAATCATTCGAGAGAGTCATTCGACGAATATGCCATCGTCAAAATAGCGATGATGAGCCGTCTGGAGCTCTCGGCGAAGGAGAAAATCCACCTCCTAATAGCGGGTATTACGCACACCGCCGTGAGGGCGTCCGCCCTCACGCTGGCCGACTGCACCTTGGCGCAATTTCTAAAAAAAATGAGGTGCGTCGCGGAGGGCGCAGTGGAGCCGGGGCAGTGGAGCCGGAGAGACGCCCCCCCGCACCCGGAGGCACGCAAAAACCCAAGGACAACGCATGCCGCAATTGCTCCAAGAAGGGACACACTCACAAAGAATGCCGGGAGCTGCCGTCGTGCTTCTACTGCAAGAAGCAAGGTCATCGTCAATTCGACTGCCCGGTGCTCAAGGTGAGGAGCGGAGTCCAGGACAGCCGACCGAAAGCTACCGCGGTGGCCGCCGCCGTCGTGGAGCAGCCGACAGACGACGAAGAGGAGGAAGCAGTAGTAGCGGCGGTGATCGGGGAGGAGGCGCAACTGAAGCTGTCAGCAGCATGCGTAAAGTTAAGTAATCTTTGCGACCAAACTTGTAATATCGAGGCATTAATCGATACCGGGAGCCCGGTGTTAATTATAAAATACTCCAAGTACAAAGAGTACGTCGAACCGCATCAGACGAATTTGCTGTCTCCGACCAAAAAATTAAAAAGTATATCGAACGACACCCTCAGGGTGCTGGGGGTGGCCCCCGTTAATCTAAAGCTGCAGAAGCTCGGAGACAGGAAATTCGCTGTAAAGTTATACGTTGTCGAGGATCGCGAGTTCCGAGGGGACATGCTCCTAGGCCGTGATTTTATCGCCGGCGAAAACATCGCTCAAGTACGACCTCGAAAACGCTGAAGGAGACGAGGCCGTCGCGACGGTAAATTTGTTCGATTCATTGGAATGCGAGGCCGTGTCAGAGACCAACGAACAAGCGATCCGCAACGCCGAAATAGATCACGATGCCGAGGCGAAACAACAATTGATCCAAACAATCGTCGATGTCGAAAATACCACCGTCGAGCCGATAGTCGACGACTACTGCGTAAAAGTCCCCCTTAAAGATAAGTCGGTGTACGCGTACGCGCCGCGCCGCTTTGCGCACATCGAGCGGCTGGAAATCAGAAAAATAGTAGACGATTTATTGGCGCGAGGTGTAATAAAACAGAGCAGGTCGTCTTATTGCGCGAGAGTGATTCCGGTCAAAAGGAAAAACGGAAAACTCAGACTGTGTGTCGACCTGAGACCGTTAAATAGTAGAGTTGCGAAACAGAAATATTCCTTTCCCCTCATAGAGGATTGTTTATCGCGTCTGTGTGGCAAAACAGTATTCACCTTGCTAGACCTGAAAGACGGCTTTCACCAAATCAGAGTTCACCCTGACCATACACAGTATTTCGCTTTCGCAACTCCAGATGGGCAATTCGAATATAACTACCTGCTGTTCGGGTACTCGGAAGCCCCGGCCGAATTTCAAAGGAGGATCCTACAGATCCTAGACCCGCTCGTTCGGGGGGGTAGGATTGTCGTCTATATGGACGATATCCTTATCGCCACCGAATCGGTGAAAGAAAATCTGGAGGTCCTTAAGGAGATAATGATCAGATTGAAGACATACTCGTTCGAATTGAATTTAAGAAAGTGTCAGTTTTTGAAGAAAAAAATAGAATTCCTCGGGTACATCGTCTCGCAAGACGGAATCACTCTGAGCCCAAGACACACCGAAGCAATACGTTCGTTCAAAGTACCGGGAAACGTGCACGAATTGCAACGGTTTCTAGGATTAGTCAGTTATTTTCGGAAGTTCACGCAGGACTTCTCCTTAAAAGCAAGGCCACTGTATGACCTTCTCAGGAAGAACGTCGCGTTCAAATTCGACAGTTCGTGCTGAGTCGTTCGAGTCCTTGAAGGACGAACTCACCAGAGCGCCCGCGTTAGCGCTCTATAATCCCGAGGCCGAAACCGAGCTCCATACCGACGCGAGCAGCGTCGGCCTTGGCGCTATCGTCCTACAGAAGCAGGCGAATAGGAAGTGGTCGGCGGTAGCGTACTACAGCCAAACCACAAATAAAGCCGAAAAGCAGTACCACAGCTACGAGCTTGAGATGCTCGCGGTAGTTAGAGCAATCGAGCGTTTTCATTTGTACCTCTATGGTATACCGTTCACCATAGTGACTGACTGCAACGCGATCATCTATGCCGTAAATAAAGCCAGCCTGAATCCGAGGATAGCGCGATGGACCCTGACTCTGCAAAACTATGATTTTAAAATGTCGCACCGACCGGGGGATAAGATGCAGCACGTAGATGCGCTGAGTCGATGCGTCGGCTACGTCGGCGAACTGCCGCTCGAGCGCGAACTTGAATTTCATCAGCTCGCGGATCCCCGGATCAAGGAAATCTGCGACGCGTTAGAGTTCGAAGATAGTGAAAAATTCGAGATGGTAGATAGTTTACTCTACCGAAAACTGGAAGACAGGTCGAAATTTGTCATACCAGAGTCGATGGTCGCGTCAGTAATAAGGGCGCACCATGACGATGCGGCTCACGTGGGATACGAAAAAACGCTTCGCGGCATTTCGGAGAATTTCTGGTTCCCCGCGATGCGCAAGCGCGTTCGAGATCACATCAGCAACTGTCTGACGTGCGTGATGGCGAACGACGCGTCCAACCGCTTCGAAGGAGAAACCTCGTTGTACCCAGCGCCGACCGCGCTTATGCAAGTCGTTCATGTAGACCACTTCGGTCCCCTAGCCGAAACGTCGGAACATTACAAACATATTCTAGTCGTTGTCGACGCGTTTTCGCGATTCACGTGGTTAACACCGGTGAAATCAACCACGTCAAGAGAGACAATACACCGCCTTGAAGATATATTTTCGCTCTTCGGAAATCCCGCCGAGTTAGTCTCGGACCGAGGCACCGCATTCACTTCGCGCGAGTTTATAGATTTCATCGATCGCAGCCGGATCAAACACCGGAAAGTTGCCGTAGCCGCCCCCTGGGCCAACGGAATCGTGGAACGAGTAAACCGCTTCATAAAAGGGGCCCTTACTAAAATCTTAGATGAACCCGACCAATGGAGCGTCAAACTGCCGGTCCTCCAGTACCTCGTTAACAACACATTTCACGCGGGAACCGAAACCACCCCATCTAAAATTGTATTCGGCTATGATCAGCGTAATCATTCCGATTACCCCCTGGCGCGGTTCACCAAGGACTGGGCGTCAATCGAGTCCGATCTCGAAAGCGAAAAGTCCAGAGCACACGAAACTGCCTATAAGGCAACGGAGAAACTTAGAAACTACAACAAGATGTACAGAGACAGTAGGTCCTGCAAACCCTCGATATATCGCGTTGGCGAATACGTCCTAATCCGCGACGATAGGACGAAACCCGGTGAGAATAGTAAACTGAAGGCCAAATACAAAGGGCCGTACGTAATCGAGAAGGAACTCGGGAATAACAGGTACGTCGTCAAAGACATCCCGGGGTTCAATATAACCTCGCGACCCCTGAACACGATCCTCTCATCTGACCGGATAAAGCGTTGGGTCAAAGTACCCTCACCGGCGGGCGAATAGCGCCCGCGGACACAAAAGTGATCATAGTAATATAGACCTCTTTTGTAAAACCATAAAAAAAAAAAAAAATATATATATATTTGCGATCATGCCTGTATAAAGATAGTCTTATAATGTGTCAGTCCGAACCGTCGATATGTACAAAATTAGTTGTAAGGGCTCGCGCTGTGTCAAAGGCACGCTGCCTCACATGCTATAAATGTAATAAGTACTCCTACCGGAGGACGAGGTATACGTTAAACCAGCTCGTACGCCATAAAGAAGGCGCTTAGGGATTAAGCGCATGCAGGACGGCCGAGCTGTAAGGAGGCGGCCCTGAGCACCACTTAGCAGTGGGAGAAATTGTTCGAAAGTCGGAGCGCCGAGCGCCTGTGATTTGGCGAACAGCGATCGCTCCTGTAGAGCCGCGCGTAGGTGCTAGCCCTCGTTTCCGGAAAAGTCAGATTGTAACCGGAGCGGAGCACCGAGACACTCTTGATCGTGTCGCCGTGCGGACAACGTAACCGCGAGTCTGTTGAACCAACTGTATAAGGAAATAAAGTGTCTTGCCAACCATTAACCACGAGTCGATTCATACCATCCTGAAAGTCTTACAACAGCAACATGTGAGCAACAATTCCCATTTATAACTTGTAATAAATATAATGCTGATAAGTTGTTGGAAACTTGCTGGTATTATATTTTAAAAACTATTGCTGGCAAGAACGTAATGGTAAGAGGATACCCCCTGTTGCTTTGCTGACAACTAATATGAATATTTATGACAAGTTGTCGACAACTTGCAATTATTTGGTTATCTGGGTACGTACTAGTCTTCCCCTTCCATGCTACTAGTGGCTGCTAAAAGTCGAAAATGCGTTGCTGACACTGGGCCATTTTGAATTTTCACTAGTTTTATGAAACACACAACGACAAATAATGTACATTCATAATAAGAGTAAAAAAGTAGATTAGGCGATGCATGCGCAAGTATACTTCGCTTCAGTTGGTCACTTAGGTACTGGAGTTTACGTGCACTTCTCTCACTCAATAATAATGCACATTATTGTCAACTAAATGCTGAAAACTTTTCAGCAATTATTATTATAGTAGAGTTGCTATTCGGTTACCGATATGTTGCTCACAACTTATGAATAAAAGTGATACTCGAATGTTTCTGTTAACTTTATATTACCATTCGGTAAAAATTCGGTGATTATAATTGAACAAAGAGAAAGTTATACTTTTATAATAAATTCTTATTTCTGCATGTTTTTCCAATTTCTTTGTTTACTTTTTTTTATTAGAACTACATATATTTTAAACAAGAATAAAAGATAAATCTAGATGAATCAAGAATAATGTATCTTAAAGTCAATAAATGTATAACGTATTTGTTTTAATATATTTTATTTTTATATATTGAGAATAAAAAATTTAATTTTTGATAGATAAGTAAGAAAAATGAATACTGACTCAATAGTATTTTTTCTTATTTATTTTTTTATTTAATTAACGAATAAAATTAGTAAATAGTAATGACTTATATAAATGCGGTATAATACAATATATATAAAAAATATATACCGTCAAAAGAAAGTTATCATCATTTTTGAGAAATTCTTCAAATGCATAGAAAGCTTCTTCATTCTTGAAAGGTAAAGCAGACAAACCTTTAGGTTTAATTGGTGCTGGATCTTCAGGTACTAATATTCTATGCATTCTGACAATTGACATGTTAATGTGATTTAATTTCCCATTTATTTCCTCATTCTGTTTTATTAAAACTTTAAACAGAATTTCACAGGATTTATTATCTAAAAAAAGTAAAAAATATTTTAAAATAATTAAATTAAAAAATGTCACGTTAAATATAGAATACACATAAATTAAAATTAACAACTAACTATTTATTGTAGGTAAAGATGTTTGAGAAACTGTCTTAGCAAATGAAGTTTTTTCAGAAGTATTGCACTGAGTGTCAAAAACACTATCAACATTAGTTATATTAGAACTAATATCCTCGTTATTTGAAGCTACATAAAAAAATCAAATAAGAAAAACTTTAATATTGAGCAATTAAATAAAAATATAAGATAGTGTTGAATTAAGTTGTACCTACCATCTGACGGGAGGAGTGCCTCCCTTGACGGGGAGAGCGGAGTAGAGCCGTCCCTGGTGGACGAGGCCTCAGCCCTTGCCGTCGAGGGGGACACGATCCTGCTAGCCGGAGACTGCTACAAGGTAGACTCTGACCGGCAAGATGATGGCACGACCGGGTTATTAGCAACCCGATTTTTTGATATGGTGGCGCATCCTGCGCCACCACAGGGTGACGGTAGAACGCCGATCCGCGTCCGTGGGGGGGCTTCGGACGAGGAAGACCTCGCTGACCAGCCTCGAAGGAGGCGGCAGGGGCTTTCTCGGCTCGATGCTGAGCCCACGGACGTGGATCGGCGTGAGGAGGAGGAGGAGCCGATGGCCGGGAACCCCTTGGAGCCGGTCATCGATTTGGAGGAGTCGGAGGGCCGTGTCCGTGTCCCGGATGTTCCGGGAGACGGGACCGACCTTCCCACTCACGTTAGAAGTAGGCGCGCCCGTGGCCGACCCCGTTTGGACGGGAGTGGACCCTTCAGGTCCCCCTCCCCATTGTCCGACGGGGCGGACGCAGAAGACCGGCTCCATGGTGTTCCCTTGGAGCGATTTAGGGCCCGCCGACTCAGAGCTAACGTCATCCGGAGCTCTGAGTCGGAGGGAGAGGGAACGGGGGAGAATGATGCGCGGCCTCGGCAACGCATCAGGATTCCCCCGACCCTGTTTACGCCGGATCAACGCCGGTATGTTGACCGGCAACTGGGGGTGATCTCCCGGAGCACAACCACGGACCTGGCCGGTTTGGCTGATGGTTGGCTCCGGGAGGTTGAGGGGGCGCGTAATAAGGCCTCGACGGGTTGCCCACTGTCGCGCAACCTGTCGGGGCGTATAAAACTAAACACCCATCTCGCCCGGGAGGCGCTCATGACGCTGGCGTACCGCGCCATGGGCCATCTCGGGCGGGAGGATGGGCAAGAAGAAGTGACGACCGCGGCCCGGGAGGAGGAGGTTCGCTCCCTCCGGGCCGAGGTCGCCGAGCTGAGGGGCCAGCTGGGGGTCGCCAAGAGGGCCCTCATGCTCCAGAGTGGCCCCTCCTCGTCTGCGGCTGCCCCGCAGACGTCGAGGAGAAGGTCTCCTTCCCCTCCGCCGCCCCCGGCGGTCGCTTCTGCCCCCGGCTCTTCTCCTTTCGAGGAGCGAGTGCTGGGGACGTTGGAGCGGCTGACGGCGACGGTGGAGGGCCTGGAGAGGCGCCTGGCGCGGGTGGAGACGGGGGCTGTCCCGGCCGCCGTCCCCACCGACGCCAGGAGCGGCAAAAGAAGAAGAAGGGGAAGGGGGAAAGGGGAGTACGGGAGCTCCGCCGGAGGAGCCTCCCGCGCCCCCGCAGTGCCGGCGGCAGCGCCCGGCCCCGATACGCCTGCGAGCGATCGGAGCTGGGTCGAGGTCGTCGGCACCCGGAAGAGGAGGAGGGTGGACAAAGGGGGCCGTAAAGCTCCCCCCACTCGGCCTGCGGAGAGTGGCTGGGGGTGTTCCCCCCAGGATTTGGCACAGCCTCGGGTAGGCCATCGAGGGTAGTGGCATCTGTCGCCCCCCCGGCGGCCGGGCCGAGCAAGAAGAAGAAAGAGAGACAGAATGGAGGTCCGCCGCGAAGCCAAACGCTCGCGGCGAAGAAGATTGGGAGGCGCGTCCCCAAGTCATCGGCGGTTCTGGTGACGATGACTGGGGACGACGCCTCCTACGCAGGAGTGATGCGGCGGGCCCGCGAGGCAATTGTCCTCGGGGACGTGTTGCCGCAGGGAGGAAAAGGGCTACGGGTCCGCCGAGCCCAGACCGGGGGTCTCCTCCTGGAGATCCCCGGCGAAGATAGTAGGCCAGCCGCGGAAAGGCTGGCCTCAGAGATGAGGCGCGTCGCGGGGGGCCCGGACGTGCGGATCTCATGCCCTCTACGGAGGGTGGGGATCCGCATTTCCGGGTTCGATGACTCAGTGACCCCGGAGGAGGTGGCCACAGCGGTCGCGGACTCCGGGGAATGCTTCGTGGCGGACCTCAGAGTGGGTCGAGTGGTGCGCAGTCGGCGGGGGCTGGGCTCTGTCATATTGCAGTGCCCGGTCGCCGCCGCTGCGAGGCTCGCTCGAGCGGGGAGTGTGACCCTGGGCTGGGTAGCGGCTCGCGTGGAGGTGCTCAAGGCCCCTCCGCAGCGATGCTTCCGCTGCCTAGCTCAGGGGCACACGCAGCACCGGTGTCCTGGCGGTGTCGACAGGGCCCGGTGCTGCTTCAATTGTGGGGGTGAGGGGCACACCCAGGCAGAATGCGCGAGTAGGCCGTTCTGCCCGGAGTGTGCCTCCAAAGGTAAGGCGCCGAATCACCGCCCAGGCGGTGAAAAGTGCGCCAGGGTTCCCCCGGCTCCTCGACCGGGGAAGAGGGCTCCCCCTCCTCCGCAGCGGGAGGAGGGCGGAGACTCCGAGGAAGATCGGCGGCTGACCCCTCCGCCTCCCACCCCGCCCGGCGCTCAGGCCGTGGATGGTGGCGTGGCGGAGGGGCCGGTGGCCGATGTCGAAATGGAGGAGACCCCTCCCGTGGCGGAGGCCTCTGTCGGTGAGGCCTTCATCACGGGAATAATAGAGATTTCGTCGGAGTTGTCCGGAGCATCAGGGCTCCGGACGAGTCCGCCGAATAAAAAGAGGTGCGAGGTGCTCGACAGTCCGAGCGCCGTGCACCTCCCCCAGGCGAAGGTGGTGCTCGAGCCCCTCCCTCTCCCGCAACGGGAGAAGCGAGTGGGACGAGACTCGAGTACGCCTCTCAGAAAGGCGTTGAGACCCCGAGAGGAGAGGGCGTTGACGCCCTCTCCCCCGGGGTCGCCTATCCTCGGAGATAGGGCCGCGAGGTGACTCCCCAGGGGGGGGGTCATCACGCGATCCTGGGCCTCGTTTCCGACTGCCCCTGCGCTCGGGGATGCTCAGGAGACGAGGACCCTGGCTGTTGGGCCGCCCGATGAGTAGGGGTCTCCGCTCATCCGGCGTGCCGGCCGCGCGAGGATAGGAGGTAGGCCCGGTCGGTCCCCTCGGGGCCACTGGACCTTGGGTAGGGGGTTGGCGCGGAACGGGTAAGTTCGGCGCTCGCCTCCTGCCCTAAAGGAGCGCGGGGGGGCGTGCGGTGTTTTTTCACGGCGCTACCCCGGGGTGGACAAGGCGGCGGCTGACGTATCTCGGCCGCCGCCCTGGCACCTCCTCTCCCAACCTGACGAACTGGCGCGTCGGGGGGCTCACGCTCCGACCCCCGGGGGAAGGCTACTGATGAAATAGCGTACTGCTGGCCGGGGCCTTCCTTCGATCTGGGGCGAGGTGGCTCGGTGAGGTTTTTAGTTGGTAGGCGGGTTAGGGCGAGCCTGGTCGCTGAAATTACGTGGCCGGGTTAGCACCGTCCTGACTCGAGTCCAACACTGTCAGGTCTAGCCAGCCTGTCGTGCCATGAGCATTTCCCTTATCGTACCAAAAAAAAAAAAAAAAAAGTTGTACCTACCAAATCCAGATAATGCACTTGTTGTTGCAAAAGTATTAGAAGAGTCATTTTCCTCACTTACAGAACTACAACATGAAATCGTAGTTGTTACATCTTTTGTAGCACGAAAGTTTATTGCATTATTGTTAGTGACTTCTGGAATAAAATTAGATAGTAGATAAGAAAATAAAAAAGAATACTTATTTAAGACTATGTAATATTATAAGTTATACCTGAACTGAAAAAATTTTCAATATTTCTTGAAGTTGAAGGGACAGATTCTTGTGCAGAGTTTATATTAATTGATGTAAAATTCCTTTTGCTTTTTAATAGAGTTTTTAAAGAATCATTAACCATGACTGATTTTAGGACAGGACTTTTAACTAAAAAATTTCTACTTTTATTATTCTTTTTGGGGCAATTTGTTTTTTTTTTTAGAAGTTTTTTAACTGTTTTTTTAATTTCTTGTGGGTTTGATATTTCATTATCTTCACTATCAGAATTTATGATTTCTTTTTGTCCTTTTTCTAATTAACTGTACAGGCTCATCATTTGATTCATCTGAATCATACAAACGTTTTCTTTTACGTTTTTTTCTAGGTCCTTCCAAATCAGTTTCTCCTGCTGCAGTGCCAATATTACTATTGTTTTCAGCTATTTTGCATGCTTTATGAGCATTACGATAAGTATCTAAAGACAAAATGGATATAAATACAAATCCATGTTTATTCTGTCAAAATATTGTTTCTTTTTAAAATAATGATTACAAAAATAATATAGAAAATATAACTTTAGCAATATTTAAAACAAATATTCTTTCTAATAAAGACAATCCACAAATAAGGGGTACTATAATGATCTTAATCCTTTTTTGTTAAACAAAACGATTATTCCTATATTTCTATGAAATAAAATTACATGTAAAATTACAATGTTATAAAACGTTATATATATATATATATATATATATACAGGGTGATTCAGAACGACACATGTGTCCCTGTAAAGACGTGTTCTTGAATAAATTCTGAGACGATTTTTCCTGTACGAAAATTTTGTCCGACGCTTACTTTTTGAATAATAAGAGGATAAAGTTAGCGAATCACAGGCCATGTACACGTGGTAGACAAAGGCGCCGCAACTCACCGTCCGACGGGTGACACTCTTTTGGACACAGCACGATTGGACACCAACCAATCATCTTGACTTATCTAACCAAACCAACGGAAAAACTCTAGGCATCGGCCGCTGTGAGTGGTGGTGTCCAATCGTGCGGTGTCCAATCGTGCGCACCCCCCGTCCGACGCGGGCGCTTACTCGTGTTGGAATTTATGGAACACTATTCTGAAACAGTATTATGTATATCATCATCTGGAAAATAATTCAGTGAAAGGTTTGTTTGACTTTGAATAAATTCAAGTCTGTGATCAAGTTTAAAGTCAGATACAGTATCTTGCACTTTTGAACGAATAAAAACTTCATGGATTCTATTTTTTGCCCTGATTTTATACTTTCGCAGAGCTTTTTTTTCCCTAAAACACGACTGTAAAAAGAATATTAACTATAAACTATAACTATTATGTAACATGTAAATAATGAATTATATTGATTTCATCTTATATGAGTTTGTGTTTACAATTATAAAAAGTATTTTTAATCTTTCAATTACATATATGAAATTGAGATGTTTACAACAAAATACGAATAATATTTACTCATTACTGTATAAAATGCAAATCTGTTTATTTGGCACCCTTAAAAAAATAAATAGTAAAAAAAATAAAAAGAATAGCAATGTTAATTAATAACAGAACATCATATATTACACAATAATTTTCATTCCTATACCAAAATTTAACCAAAATAGATATAATGATTTTATATAGGAAACTTCTAATTTTAGTGGATAAACTTTGAGAATATATAAAGATATTCAAGAAAAAAAATTAATAGAGTATTATATGTATAAACACTTACCGACTTCATGATGACAACTTAACCTTTACGTAGTAAATCTTCTTAAACTTTTTTTTATATTACTATTATATCACTCCTTGATGCACGTGTTTTCATCAGCCTTCAAAAAGTCACACGTAATTGGATAGCTCGGCTAGCCGTTTGTAGCCTGCTACAACATGTATGTACACCCAAGGACTTTGATTTTGTCCATGGGGAAATTTTCCAAACTGAGAAGTCACCACTTTCTACATACTCGCAGTTCATGATTAATGAAACGACTAGAGCTTATTGGTCGTTACGTTAATCATGAACTGTAAGTATGTAGAAAGATAGCAACTTCGCAATTTGGAAAATTTCCCCATGGACAGAATCAAAGTCCTTGGGTGTACACGCACCGGAAAGGTGTATGGTATATTCCACGGTATACGCAGCGCGCGGTTGCCACACATACACGCAACGCGTGCGTATAATAGATAGTATGGATTGCGCGAGGATCGGAAAGGGAGAAGGGATATGTAGGAGGGGCTACTCTGATGTTGCATTTTCATTATGGTGGAAGTAGACATGGTGTGCGCAGTTTGCAAGCGTCTCTCTCTAATTCTTTGCCCTCTCACTTATTTTTTGACCGTAAGTCCCCATGTGTACCAACCTTGTTTAACTCCGTAAAGTTGTTACAACTGAATGTGTTTGTTTTCGTTGCACGCACGTCATTTAGTATTCTTTCGGTCTCTTTTTATCATATACGTGCGTGAATGTCGTATGATTGCACTTATCGTATAATTATAATAAAATGTACATTAAATTCGATATAAAAAACGTATGGAAGATGTCGATAATTTTGAAAAGAAAATCTTAAGATTCATCTCCACAATGCTAAAACTCGGTGCAACTTTTCGAGCTGAGAACTGTGTGATCAATTAGCTTGTCACTTTTCCGTAAAAGCTAAACATTGATTGGTTACAAACTTTTCGATCTGAGAACTCGGACCGATTTCTAGCCATTTCTAGCATCGCGGGCTTTTATAAATAAACTTTTCCATAGTAATCAAAGAATATCGTAATATTATTACAATTTCTAAGAGCTGGTTTTAAAATCTCCTGTTTGTGACCAGTTCAGTACCAATTGTAATTGATTATTTCTGGTCAATTTTATTTAACGACAACTACGATATGTAAGATAATAATAAAGTATATAAATGTAAGATAATATTAAAGGAAAAAAACTAATATAATGAAGGATAATAATAAACGACTTTTATTTATATAAAAAAACTCTGATATATTTAAACCAATGGTTTCGCGCTCGTGTTATAAATCACAGATTAATTATAGGCCGTAAACAAGCAAGACGATTATTAATTTAATAAATTTATTAAAATCTAAAAAGATTGTGATTACGAAACGTTTCGGTCTTACTTGACCTTCTTCAGCCGTAACGTTAACATTAATCTACTATCTTTTTGAACATATTTTTTATTTATTTTTCTACTCGTATATAAGTACGAGTTCGTACCAAACATTAATTATAATATTTCATCGAGAATGCATTGATAGTATTCAATATTTTCTTTAACAAGTGTAATTATTTTGTGTATTACATAATTTTCTTGGGAAAAGTAGTCACCATGAAAATTTATAAAGCATTTTTCAACAATTTTACTAATATGAATTAATTCATCAGAGGGATACATTATTTGGTACCCTTCAGAGACATAATGATATGTATCAGGTATCAGAGAAAAGGACACAACGAACATATAGCAGAGTGTGACAAAGATGCAATCAAAACAGTTGTAGTAACCTGATATCATCAAACATTTAGTTTTTCGTAGTTGGCAGACTTGGGGACTTACAGTCTCTCGATGCGAAAAAGGGGCGTGGTTTGCGAGTTTCGCGCACACCATGTCTACTTCCACCATGATTTTCATGGAACAGCGGAAATAAATTTTCGGTTTTAAAACAGTTCTAAATTGAATAAGAAATAGTAACATTACGTTATTAAAAGACAATTTAATAATCAATCATGCTAACAAGCAAGTAACGTGGTAATTAATAATGACAATAAAAACTCTTTCCCCTTAAAAAATATTTTTATACGTATTTTACATACAGACTTAATTTAATAAAAAAAATCAATAAAGTTATTTGATAACTTATATTATAATTATTTTAGTATTTAGAGTAATCTAATTTCAAAGAATTATGAAATTCTAATTTAATATCAATTTTTAAAATTTACTTTTGATTTCATTTAATCTTAACTTAATTCTTTTACTTTTTGTTTATTCAACTTTTAACGTAAATAAATTAATTTTAAAGTCATTAAATATAACTTAATTTTTAAAATATTAATTTATTTAATCCTGTTAATTATAGATAAAATTGTTTTTAATTATAATAAATATAAAAATATTTATATAAACAAATTTATTTACAAATTATAATAGTGACTTATTGTTTAATTTTAATTATTTTATTTTATTTTAAAAGAATTATTATGAAAAAGTAACATTTTTCAATTTTTTTTGAAAATAATTATAAATTATGAAAATTATTTTTTATTCATGATTGTAAAATTGTTGGAAAAAACAATTTATATTTGAAGATCTCTATTTAATTTTAACATGCAAATATAAATACTGGAAACATTATGAATTCAAAATATGTAAAATAGTGTATCTTTCAATTTCATAATCAAAATTTTATCAATTTTATGTCACTATTTAATAAAAAATGATTTTTAATAATCATTTTGAAATTATTTTGATGTCATTTTGATGATGATTTTTTGTTCTACTTGGGAACACATTTACAAATTTTGAAAAAGGATATAGACATTCTAAGTATTTATAAAAAGTATTCTAATTTTTATGAAAAAGTCTAAAAAAACTATGAAATTATACAGACATTTTAAAAAATTATATAAAAGTAATCTGAAAAAAATTTTTTAGCAGGGGTTTATACGTACAGTGCGTTGCATTGATGCCTGGGGTACCGATTTTAAGAACCACGTTTCTTTCTTAGTTATTTTTACGTTCATGACCAAATGCTGCTGTCAACGATCACCGCAGCATTCAGTCATAAACATAAAAATAATCAAGAAAGAAACGTGATCCCTAAAATCGGTACCCCAGGCATCAATGGCTGTGTTCCGTTTTTACTGGCAGTACTGAAAATTTATAGTTCATGTCACCTATACTATACATTTTCAGTACTGGCAGTTAATATCGGAACACAGCCAATGCAACGCACTGTACGTATCACTCGGCACTGCTAGAGTCCCTAGAAGTAGAGAGTCTGGACATCTCGGGGTTCCACGTGATTGGATACACGTGATTGTGCACTTAAAATGGCAGCACCAATACGGATCCCTGTTTAATCCTCTTTAGCCAATGCGATAACAGCATACAACACGTTCAAGTGCACACAACGATAAACATACACACACATAAAGCTCACGTACATACACTGACATAATTATCACCGACATTTTAGGAACAGATGTCCAGACTCTCTACTTCTAGGGACTCTAGGCACTGCTCGACGCAGCTGTCATCTAACGAGGGCTGAGTATATTACAGTGTTCTGTCGGTATGTTATCCTCTTAGGGTAAAACGCTGTAACAGACATTAATAATCACCCTGTATATGTCAAACAATATATACAAAATATAAATATTAACCTTCTGCAAGCGCGAATCAGGGCGCGAGCCGCGTGGCGCGCGGCAAAGTGCGGCAGTTAAAGAGCCTAAACCTAAACCATATAGAAAAACTGACAGAAAGTGGGAAACCGCCCCCCCCCCCGGTACACCTCATTTACAACCTGAAAGTATAAATACGGGGTAAACTCGGATTTCCTTGTCATTCTTATATCTGGCTGATGATCGGTACGATAAGGCACGTACCCAGGGCGACTTCCACCACAAGATCATCTTGCTAGATTATGGCCGGGCTATCTATCTTAAAGATTATAGAGCTTTCCCGAGACCAACTAATCTGCCGGAAACTATTTTTCCATCTCGAAATTCATATTACAATAAATCTATTTTCTTGAAATTCAGTTTAGGCTTAAAATTATTTTCTCTTTAAATTGATCACTAGAAATTATTTTCTGTCTAAATTTATAAAATCTTATTTGATCGAGATTTATTTTTCTGAGATAATTAAAATCTCTACTCTTCTCTTTTTTCCAAAAAGTAAAATCAGGACGAGCGCTTCTTAGCTACCACTAGGTAGCGAAGCTCTGATCTATTTTCCGTCTAATCGCATGCATCCCTCCCACAATTAAAACGAGCGCTTCCTAATATCACTAGGTGGCAAAATCTTGATCATCCTTCTTTCAAATATTAGAATTTACTTCTGCAGGATAAAATCTCGTTTAAAATTAATTAAAAATACAACTAGCTTTTCGGTTGATACTTATTGGTCTTGGAGGAAATCCATCAAAATCACACTTATATATTTGTTACATCCGGAGGATTTTACGATTTCCCTTTTCGCATCCATCATATAAAATATACGAAACAAGCTAAGAGATTGCCTGTAAAATTTATAATATTTATACCCGGAACTCCACGACTTCTCTTTTACAAATAACACTATCACCCGGCTATTATAAGAAAAAAATTAAACATTGTTCTCGGAATATATATATATATATATATATATATAATGGCCACATATTATATCCAGAGCAATAAATAGAAGCAAAAAAGGAAAAATTATGCGACGACAAAATTACAAGCAACGATGCTTATTTAATAATTCATATGAACGAACGGACACAAAAGAGAAAAAATCTAAACGCTATTAAGATCTGGTAACAATCAGAGATAAGATTGAGTCGCGACGCCGGACAAAAACTATAAAACTATAAAATAAAAATTTACAACCCCGGCCTTGTTTGTTCAAACCTATGTTTCATCACGAACAAAAAGATGATTCATGTGGAAAGCGAGTCCCAAATAAACGGACGCGGCGATATAAAAAATCGGGACCGAACGTTCCAGACCGTAGATAACGATAAGAGAAACCGTAAGATAACGAATCCCTTAAGCGATTGGGTGATGCAACTGCTCATCCCTCTTAAAGTTAAGAACAATCGGGAGAAGATGGAAAATTAGCCAACGAGAGATCATTCGAGAAGATGATTGGTGGTGAGCGTTGGTGAACTACCCAACGAATAAGCTCAAAATTTTGACAACAAGAAATCTCTAAGGGAAGGGAAAAAGCTCAAAAAGCTTTACCCAATCAAATCTTCATCTCACCCACTAAACTAACCCCACGCCCTTTTCCTAAGCCCTATAAAATGCGCAATTTCGAACGCCTCGAGCATTCAAGTTTGCATTCACATCCACGCGTTGCAAGTATCGAAGCTGTGCGCGTTATTTTCAAAATCGTTTTGAACATAGAATCTGTGCTTAAGAATCACATACATTAAAACTCCGAGCAGCCCACCGTTGAAGCATCCCCCAGAGCGGACAGCCTGCGCTGCGTCAAGCACTTTTCAACCCGCAGAATTCTATAGTTTCTTTCCTTTCTCTTCTCGTCTAATAAGTAAGTTTTTTCCTTTTTTCTCTTTTTCGGTTTTACTTCAATTTTCCATTCAACTCGCCAGGAATCAATCGCTAATGAGCAATCACAGCCGTTCATGTCCCAGCTCCTTGTTCCCAATATTATTATTTTTATTTCAGATTAATACAGCAATTCTCATTTTAGACAATTCCTGATTTTCCCTCTAAATATTTCTTAAATCTCTATGTAAATGTAAATGTTTTACTTCCATTCTTAAATCTTAGGTTTTGATTTGATTCAATAGTTAAAATATGAATCTCAACGCATAATTACGATTTCCATAACCGAAATTAATTAATTCCGTCTCCTCCTGTGTACATAATAATGCGTATAGCTTAAGTTTTTAAGATTAATCATTTGTAATACCTATGTTAATTCAATATATATATAGTTTCTAACTCAATTATTCAATATGCACCGTTTAGCTTTCTCAATTAAACACTATACTTATAACAATAGATAATTTACACTAACATTAATTCTTAAATATTTGTATTTTTGATAATTAATCATGTTCTATCTTGTAATTCTCAATGTTTCCAAACCTCAAAAATAATGTTAACTTCATATTAAACAATGTACTTAAATTTTAATCTTTGGAATGATCATTACCTAATCGTTTTATATTTCAAATAAACTAACAGATTACGTATTCCTATTTTAGTTGATAATAATCACCTTGTTATACTGGTTTCCTTTTTCTATTAAATAATAATAACCGATTATGTATTTATTTGCTAATTCTTTGAACAACCTTATAGAAACCTTATGTATGTAAATTTCAAATATCAGAATATACGAGGTGTGATCAAAAAGTAAGGTGACTTTTCATTTTTATAAAAAAATATTCATTTATTCATTCAAAATTATGTTATCCCCTTCAAAATAATCCCCCTCTGATACAATGTATTTGTGCCAGCGCTTTTTCCAGTCGTCAAAACATTTCTGAAATGCACTTTTGGGTATTGCCTTGAGCTCCTCCGGCGATGCAGCTTTAATCTCCTCAATCGTCGCAAATCTTCGTCCTTTCATAGGCCTTTTCAATTTTGGGAAGAGGAAAAAGTCGCAGGGGGCCAAGTCTGGTGAATACGGTGGCTGAGGCATGATGATAGTATTGTTTTTGGCCAAAAAAGTACTCACTATCCAGATAACAAAATGCCTGCATAGTGAGTGCACGGTGCGCACACGTGTGCGTAATAATCGTCACTTGAGGCTCATATCGCCCGCACGTGTGAATGCCGCACGCATGCGGGCGACATGAATCTGATATGAGTGCACTAATTGAGATTCATATCGTCTACACACGTGAGTGCCACACGCGTACGAGCGATATGAATTTTATTTTATTGTTAAATTATAAAATAATAAATAAAAATATTAAAATTATAAATAGGGTTATCTTAAAAAACGTACACTAATTATATATATATTTTTTATTATTGTTATTACGGTATATAACAAACATTATTATTATTATTATTAACGTGATATAACAAACTTCATCGCCATTAGCGCGACTTACAAGTATACGTTTCTTCCGAATATCTGACTGGCGAATCGAATATCTTCGTAGTCAAACGTTAGTTTAGATATCCTAACCTAAATAATCGTCAACTTTAATGCTTGGGAGTCGCGTTCGGACCGCCGTGGCGATCGGACGTGCGAAGCGTCAAGTGGCTATCCATTTGAGAGTTAGCAGAGGCAGTGTGAAGTGGGGGAGAGAGTGAGTGAGATAGTAGGGTGCCTTTATAAATTAATACCTGATTAGTATTAATCAGGGGATGGAAAACGTTCCCCCGGTCGGATGGGGGAAAAGATTTACTCCATATGATAAAGAGACTGATAAGCTAAACAAGGGTAGAAGCAAAAAACGTATTACATCTCTAAGTGAAAAAGTGATCGAGATTATGGACGAGGAAGTAAATACATCTGATTCGGATGAGCAGCATGCAGAGCCGAGATCACAGCTGGAAAATATCGATTTAGTTAAGAAAATCATCTTAGGTGAGAACCAGCAAGTGGTTTCAGTTATGGAATGCACGGAACATTCAAATATTAGTATCGACCAATCACAAGGCGAGAGAGCACCAGTACAAAGCAGTTCAAATGCGAGGACTAATAAGAGCAGCGTTACCAGGTCAGACGAAGATCAACCAAATACACAAATAACGAAAAGCGAATCTTACTTTGTTATCAACGGAAATCTTACAGAGGCGGATTCTCTGGATAAAGCGATGCAGGATAGCTTGCTTGGAATTAATATTAAAAGATTAGACTCTTCGATTAAAGGCTATTGTAATATATTGATTAAAGTTATTGATGATAATAAATCTAAATTTATAAATAAAAATAAAAATCGCACCAAAATTTTGGTATGGTGCAATAAAAATCAGATATTTCCTGCAGATCTCTTTATGCAGAGATTTAATTTGGCCTCGTTAACTTTCAAAAATGTAAAGAACGCAAATGACTGTTTAGATAAGTTAGATACATTAAAAGATAAATGGCTTGCAGGCATTGTGGATAGAAGGAAGGTTACCTGCAGAGGAGTAATTGCCGACTGGCCGTATGACATTCCCGAATTGTGGAATAACATATTAGACAGGGACGATATTTTGAAATTTGAAAGAATGAAAAGAAGGGTGTGGGACAAAACTGAAGGCAAATTCAAAATAGTAAATACAGATAATATTATTGTTACCATGAAAGGTGCTAGAATTAGAGATAAACTTACTATCTGTGATAATCTACGGATACATTTAAGAATTAGGCCGTATATTGAACGGGTCACCCAATGTTTTAACTGTTTTCTATTTGGTCATATAAAAGCGTTTTGTAAAAACGAAGTTAAATGCGTCGTGTGCGGGGAGAACACCCATGGGCAATGCAACAAACCACTGTGCTGTAGAAACTGTCAAGGAGAACACAAATCCACGTTTAGGAAATGCCCCGTATTCTTAAAAAATAAAGAAATTAAAGTAATCATGTCATACAACAATATTTCATTTACGGAAGCTGTTAGGCTGATTAAAGGCGATTCCGATGAGCGTTTCTCTCGCGTATACGACAGATACACGAAACCGGACGTATGGCCCGAACTTAAGAAGGTCGCGGAAAACAAAGATCCTAAACAAATAAAAGAGACAGTGAGTACTTTACCTTATAGGCCATTTGTCTCTACAAGAGATCATAGTTATAGCGATAAAATAAAGGCTCGTGATTTAAATAAAAGTAAAGAGGAAAAAAAGATAGCTGTTAATAGAAAAGCGTACTCAGATTATTATAAAAACTTCAATCCCAGAGGATATACTTTTTTGCATGGACCTCGGGGGGTGGCGTATCCCGCACATGATAATAGTTTGGTAGAAAATTTATGTAACCAGGGGAATAGTACAACGAATGATAGAGAGTCAGGAACTTTTGACATTGATAGGGTGATTGAGTGCACAATAAATAAATGTAAAATATCAAAAGATTTTAATAGAGAACTTGTTGAACTAATATATAAATATATGTAGATTACCTCATGAGTCACCTTTAGGCAATAAGTCAGCCCAAGCTGACTATCAAAAGGAATATGATATAGAAAGATATAGAGTTAATATAGAAGAACATCTAGAAGAGTGGAGAAGGGCTAAATCGCTTGGCCTAGAAAGTAAAAGGGCATACTGGGATAATAGAAATGAAAGAGAAGGTGATATACATTCTATTTTGTAAAAATGGCCTCTATCTTACTGTGGAATGCCAGAGGAATTAAAAACAAACAAGAAGAAATAAGTAATAATATAATTCCCTATGACATAATTGTAATCACAGAAACAAAAATTAAGCATAGTCAAACTTTATATTTTTCAGGATATAAGACCCTTAAATCTAATAACCCGGATAATTGTGGTGGTATTGCGATCATAGTTAGAAACGGTATTGAATTTGAAGTCATGGAAGACTGGAAATTTAACTCGCCAAACATAGAAGCTATCGGTATTAGTCTAAAAGGCACTACAGATAATTATAATCTTATTGCAGTCTATAGAAAACCTTACGGCGTTAACAATATTTCAATCTGGTACGAACTGTTAAAATTCAAAGGAGTAAATAACAATTCTATTATAATAGGCGATTTTAATTCACACCACAACGTATGGAATTGCGATAAGATAGATAAAAATGGGGAAAATTTATACTTGGCTATGTTTAATAAAGGTTATATTAGTGTTAACAACGATACAAAATCTCGCTTAAGTTATAACAATCAAAGGGCTTCTAATTTAGATTTAATTTTTGCAAATAATAATTTGGCAGGGTCATTAGATTACTATCAGTTAGAGGATACGTGGGGCTCGAATCATTATCCTATTGAATTATATATAGGTAGACGCGGAAGTCGTACCATACAAAAAATTAACTAATAGAATTACAAATAAAAATAGTAATTGGCTATTATATAAAAAACTACTTACTATTAAATTAGAAAAAATTAAAGATAGATTCGGTGATACTAATGCAACAAAAGTACAAGAAGATTACTCTTTTTTTATTAGTACAATTAAAACGGCTGCCCTGCTGGCAACTAAAAAAGATCCTAAGATATCTTCAAAATATGTACAATTTAATAAGACATTTATTAAAAACAGACACCCAGTTAGATGGTGGGACGATGAATGTGCAGAAGTAATTTTGAATAGAAAAAAAAACTTAAAAATTGGCAGCGTACGGGTAACCTTGAAGATTTTGTTGAGTACAAGAGATGTCGGGCAGTGGCCAGAAAAGTTATCAAAAAAAAAAAGAAAAAAGATGATTTTAATAGTTTTTGTAACAACATTAATAAACATACTAGTATGAGTTACGTATGGAATATGATGAGGGTTTTCAAAAACGTACAGAAAAAAATTAATTGGAACTCCTGGCAACACAAAAATAGAGAGCAAGAGATTAAAAACACTATAGATGAACTTGCCCCTCCGTGGGTGGAAGAAGAAAATAGAATCAAATTGTTTAGTTACTCCACAGAAGACAATGATATGAACAAAGAATTTAATATGGATGAGTTTCAACGGGCGATTCACATGATTAAACGAGACTCAGCTCCGGGCTTGGATAGCATTGATTACCAGATGCTGAAGAATTTGCCTTTGGTTGGTCAACATATAATATTAGAACTATTTAATAGAATTTGGAAACACAATGTTATCCCGTTAGAATGGAAAGATTATCAAGTAATTTTTATTGACAAGATAGGTAAGGAAAAGGTTAGACCTAACATATTGCCTTGTCTTCGTGTGTTGGGAAACTTATGGAGAGATTGGTTAACGAGAGATTAATTTGGTGGTTGGAGAAAAACAAAAAATTGTTTCCTATGCAAAATGGTTTTCGCCGGGGAAAATCGTGTATTGAAAATTTAACCAAGATGATCTCAGATGTTAGAAGGGCCAACTTAATGGGCAATTATTCCCTTGCAGCGTTTCTAGATGTTTCCTCTGCATACGATAATGTAAACTTTAAAATTATGACTAACAAATTGATTGAGGAAAAATGCCCTGTGGGCATCTCCAACTTTATAATTAAATGGCTGGAGCCGCGATCGACAACTTTTATAATTAACAACCAACAAGTAGAAGTTAGAAAAGTTTACAAGGGTTTACCGCAGGGGGCTGTTTTGAGTCCCATCTTATACGCCTTGTACACAAACAAATTAACAAATAATTTGGTTAGTGGAACGCAAGTAGTGCAATTTGCCGACGATGTAGCAATATATGTGCAACACACTAGTAGACTGAATAATAGGCTTAAGTTGGAAACGGCGGTAAACAGAATGGCTAGTAATTTAGAGTTATTGAATCTCAGTTTGTCTCCGCAGAAGACAAATTTAGTAGAATTTTCCAAGTCAGGATACCTCGATAGACAACTTTATATCACAGTTAAAAATACTAAAATTTTCAATAGTCAAGGCGCCAGATTTCTTGGAATCTGGCTAGATAATAGAATTGATTTCAATAAATATATTATGGATATAAGAGGTAGAGTAAACAAAGCTAATAATTTAATGAAATACTTGAGTAATGTTTCGAGGGGAATAGAAGTAAACACTGCCCTAATACTATACAAAAGTTTGGTAAGATCTGTCATGGACTATGGTTTGTTTATTTATTACCCTTGTCAGAAATCTACTCAACTTAAATTAGAGAGATGCCAATTCCTTGGGATACGCACGGCTCTTGGCTATCGAAACAGTACACCGAACAATGTCATTATCGCGGAATCCAAGGTTGTTCTGATAAAAGATAGAGCGAAAATGCTAGCTAAAAACTTTTGTAGTAAGATATACAAGTATGGTGAAAGTTCTGTCAGATTAAACTTGGATGATCTAAAAAGCAAGGAACTTTTTGCAAGATATAGAAATCCGTCTTTTGTTAAAAGCATTATTAGCGAAGCATGGGATTATATATGTCAAATGCGTAATAAATTAGGAAATAAAGAAGATATTTTCGAAATTTGGAAATATGATTACAGAACGTTAACAGATTCGATAGCGATAGATTATGAGGCCGGACTTTCTGTTAAAGCTACAGGAAAAAAGCGCAAGAATAATATTAATACCATTAAAGGCTATAATGCCGCGGATCGTAATTTAATCAGTACAATTAAGAATAAATATAACTTTAATAATAACTCATGCGTAGTGTATACTGATGGATCAAAGTCTCCGCAGGCTCAGTGGGCGCAGGTATAGTTTTCGAAGATCAAGACGAAGGCTTATACATTAGCCTTCCCAAACAGTGTACAATATTCACAGCCGAAGCAATGGCAATTCTTTCTGCCATGAAGATTGTGGAAAGTAAGGCTGATTCCTTTGAAAATTTCATTATTCTTACGGACGCGAAATCTGTTCTACAAGCCATAAATAATAATGTACTTAGCGTTTATCATAATAAATATATACTCGAAATTAGAAGACTGCATAGTCGTTTTAAAAACGTTTTGTCAAAAAAAATAATGTTCGTATGGATTCCTTCTCACTGTGGCATATCGGGTAATGAAATCGCCGATTGGCTAGCAAAAGCGGGCGCTGATGAACCTGCGGACACTCTTATTGAAGTTCCAATTAGCGACTGTAGAAGTTTGTTTAGGGAGGAAGCATGGAATGACACACAAGTTACAATTGTCAGGGAAGCCTCATTTAAAGGTGTTGATTATTTTGAAAACTATTATGATAAAGATAGTAAAAGTCCTTGGTTCCTCCCATTTAATGAGGATAGATATTTTGTAACAATGATTAATCGTTTAAGAGCGAACTATTACAATCTAAACGCCTCTTTAGCCAGAAAAGGATACATAGCAGACGCTAGATGTGTTTGTGGATATGAATTCGAAGACTTTGATCACGTGGTATGGCGGTGCCATCGATACGATGAAGCAAGAATGAGAATGGGAGACATTCTACGTAGTAAAGAGCTGGAAGGAGTTGAAAGTATATCTGACATGCTGAAGCGGGAAAAGTGGGAGAAGATTAGAGTCATATTTAATTTTATCAAGAAATTGGGAAGGATTATTTAAGTACTGGGCTCGCGAGTGCGAGTTATTTCTACCTATACATATATACAGGCACCCTACACCACTGCCTTTGCGTCAAATAACCTCAAAGCCATTGGGCAGGTTGACGACGCGTGTCCGTGAGACACAAATTAAAAAAAAAAAAAAAAAACTTTAATGCTTAATATCTCGATTCGCGGGTCAGTCCGACACTTTTTTCTGCCAGATTTGTTCATTTCGTGCGAAAACGCGTCAAATAAACCTAAAAATCGGAGGTGGTGGGAGTAATCTTAACATTTACCCGAACATACAATAATAAACATGTATCTACATACCTCCAAATGATTTAATTATCCCTCTAATCACTTTATTCTTTTTCTTAATTGGTACGGACTCGTTCAACCTTCCACTCTGCAATATAGTTAACTTAACGAATTATAATAGGATTGCATGAGCAAAATCCTAAGCACAATCAGTGTATGTATGTACTGTACACGCAGCCAACCGGCGAATGGAACTTTTTTTTCACAGTCACTGCGGTGCGTTCAGAATAAACGTGCGCGCAAGTTTAAACTTAGAAACTAGATTGTAATATTGCCTTACAATAAAATGGGATAAAATTTAAAAGTTAAAAAAGGAAGCACAATTTTGTAAATTATATAATACGTAATATTTTTAAATTCATAATTAAAATTGAAAATACTTAAAATAGATAAATAAATAGATAAATAATTTAATATATTAAATAAAAAGTTATATGTATTATGTGTATATAATATAAAACTATATTATATATAAATTATGTCTGTTATATATAAATTTCATATTGAAAATTATTTAAAAATTATAGTAAAAAAGAAACTGTATTTGTCCTATAATTTCTGATTAATTAGCAATAAAAATTAGAGTGTACAGAAATTAGAAAGTACAGAAAGAGTTAATGAAATTAGAGTGTACAGAGCGCGCGAAATTCAAAACGTCACCTTACTTTTTGATCACACCTCGTATGCTAAGTCTTGTTTAAAAGAAAAGTTTAAATGTAAAATTTTATTTCATCAACCCATCTCGTACTCACACTAAGCTCTCGACTTAAAAAGATTGCACTCGGTCCGATCCCGAGTTATAGAGATTGAATTCTCTGACTCAAAATAGAACCAACGATCGCACGATTCTGAAAAGCCGTTAAAGCGTGTCATTACACGTTGACGCATAATTTCGGAATCATCAAAAGTGCGTTCGGTTCGTGCCGCACATCCCACTAGTGCGGCGAAGTCACAAGAATAAGAAGAGTTTTTGTTGCATCCTTCCCTGCCTTTCTCAAGTCCCAGGCATCTTTTGAGAGACAGCCTCCCTTTTCTTAAGGTTGGATGTAACATATTTAATCTTCACATTAAGTACTTGCAAAAATTCATAATTAGTCAGGTTGCTTATAATAAAAATATCTATTTTTTGTTTCTCTCTCAGCAACTCTATCTCTCTCTATCACCAGAAGCTTATTACTTATTGTCTTCTGCTTTTCATTTGGGGCTTTAGGTTTTCTACTGAGAACCAGTAAACATAAAAATTAGACAATTGTTCTAATATTCTTGTGGCAAGCTTACTAAACACTTCTTTTCTAAAATGGTCTATATCCATAGAGAGATTGCAAGAACATTGCAAAATGATTTCATTGAAACATCGTAATATTGCATATTGATTGCAAAACATTGTTACAACATTGCTGGAAGATTGCAGCAATATTAAAATGTCCGTTTTTTGAAATATTGCATTGAAACATCCCAGCAACATTGCAATGCTATGAATTTTTCCAAAATATTCACATAAATATTATTACAACACATAATTCGAATAAACAAAAAAAAATTTTTGTAACATTTTTAAAAACATTTTTTGCCTAAAAAAATATCGGTAACTTTTTGTCGAAAATTTCCGTCAAACGATCACCCATTCAAGTCGCGACTCCGATGAACGTTGCTTGACCTCCGTGATCGCTGCAAACCGATTCCTCATAATGACCTGTGAACACTTTATGTTGATATGTGTATACCTATAACTGGTAGATCGGGTCAAAATACGTTATTGAAGAAATGAAATATGTACAATTAAAGCACAGTATTTATATAAACAAATATAAAATTACAGTTTTTTTTTATTAATTTTGGGAATGCAGAATAGCATCTGGAATAATTTTTCTGTTATTTGTTTAAATAGGAATGCAATTAGAAAATAAATATCAATATAATACAATAATTAAATTAAATATGAAAAAATTTTTATTAAAAAAAACAATTAAAAAATATTTCTTTATTGTAGATTTAGATTTTTTCATATATGGACCTATTTTGTCTATTGATATAAATATTCATGTTTTTCAAACTATGATGCACACAACACCACGAGACCACATGCCTTTTTCTAGACGTCTTAGAGTCAACATTTAAAGGATGTTTGCAGACGTCTATGCAAAGTCGATTTGCAGTCAACTCTGAAAGCCCGAATTGGATGAATCGACTTACAGTCGACAAAAGACGGTTGTGCTGTTAGGGAATGTAGAGATTTAGCGGAAAATTTAGTAACGTCGCCCAACCTTAGTTTGTTAAATGTGGATGAACAATTATAAATGAGTTAAATTAATATATTATTATACGCAAATATTCTGCTTTGGCTCTTTATTGTCATTACTTTATTAAAAAATTATGCTATTGCAATGTCCCCGGAATATTACTGGCATACGAGATGTGATCAAAAAGTAAGGTGACTTGTCATTTTTATAAAAAAATATTCATTTATTCATCCAAAATTATGCTATCCCCTTCAAAATAATCCCCCTCTGATACAATGCGTTTGTGCCAGCGCTTTTTCCAGTCGTCAAAACATTTCTGAAATGCACTTTTGGGTATTGCCTTGAGCTCCTGCAGCGATGCAGCCTTAATCTCCTCAATCGTCGTAAATCTTTGTCCTTTCATAGGCCTTTTCAATTTTGGGAAGAGGAAAAAATCGCAGGGGGCCAAGTCTGGTGAATACGGTGGCTGAGGCATGATGATAGCATTGTTTTTGGTCAAAAAAGTACTCACTAGTAACGACGTGTGCGCAGGTGCATTATCATGGTGCAGAATCCATGAATTTTCTTTCCACACTTCCGGACGTTTTTTTCTTATTGATTCACGCAAACGCCGCATAACCTCAAGGTAATACTCCTTGTTTACCGTACGACCTTGTGGTAGGAATTCTTGATGCACAACGCCATGGTAATCAAAGAAAACTGTGAGCAAAACCTTCACATTCGAACGAACTTGACGTGCCTTTCTCGGTCTTGGCTCTCCTGGGCTCTTCCACTGGGATGATTGGGCTTTGGTTTCGACGTTATAACCATATACCCATGTTTCGTTACCAGTTATAACCCTTTTGAGCAGATCAGGATCATCATTGACGTCGTTCAACATGTCTTGGGCGATGTTCATGTGACGCTGCTTCTGATCAAAAGTAAGCAGTTTTGGAACGAATTTCGCTGACACACGTGTCATATTCAAAACATCCGTTAAAATTGATTGGCATGAACCAAACGATATGTTAAGATCATCAGCTATTTCTCTAATCGTAATTCGACGATTTTTCAACACAATTTCTTTCACTTCCTGAACATTTTCGTCGGTTTTTGACGTGCTGGGGCGTCCAGAGCGAGGTTCATCGTTAACATTTTCTCGGCCTTCTTGGAATAACTTATACCATTTATAAACATTTTTTTTGCTCAAAGTTGACTCACCGTACGCCACTGTCAACATTTCAAGAGTTTTTGAACACTTAATATCATTTTTTACACAAAAATTAATACAAACTCTCTGCTCCATTATTTTCAACAGCAAAAAATCGCCAAGCACGCAAACACGAGTCTAACCTTTATGCCTCTCACATAAAAACAACACATGCTATATAGTCAAAACTGTGAACATATAATATGATCGTGATGAGTGTACCAACACAAAAAAAAAAATTTTGAAATTAGAGTGTACAGAGCGCGCGAAATTCAAAAAGTCACCTTACTTTTTGATCACACCTCGTATGCCATAAGATGTTGCAGGCATATTGTTAATTTATGTTTCTACAGTGATCCGTAATATTGCATTGCAATCTGCAACATTGCTGCAATGTTACTGTAATTTTCTGTGCTGTACGGGCATAGAGAACGACCAAAGAAAAGAGGAAACGCGGAAACCCATAAACAGACATCCCCCGCGAAACTAACGATCAAACACAACATTGCGCGCGCGCGCAAAGATAAATGAAAAGAAAAGGAAAAGTTCCTCACATTCAACATTCAGAAACACTTAAAATTAATTTCAATTCACACTTCTCTTTAAATTTGTTGTTAATTAAATGAAGGAGATCCTTTATTTAAGTGACAACTGATGATAGCGGCCAAAAAATACAAATAAACCAATTACACCGCCAGTTTCTAAATCAGCGGACATAACAACACAAAAGGAGAACATTTGTTGTATTTAATTTCACAATAACTGCCATCGCAATATAATAAATTCAATATCATTACAAAAATTCCAACGTTTAACAGAAACACTGTATCGTTAGATTTTTTGACGCGTTTATAAAATATAGAATTTATGGCCATTTTTTTGTATATACATCTTTCATACATCACAACCTAACTATGGAATTGCGAATTTATTGAATTGTTGGAACTACGCTTCTCTTTTTCTATAAATACAACATTAGCCGTAGGGATTTTATTAAACGGTCGACATAATCTCATCTGGCTGAAATAACGAATTGTAATACGACAAACAGATGAGTATATGTTTCTGAAACTTCTTCTACTGTAGTCTTATAACTTTGGATTCGTAAAGTATTTGTCGCCATAGTAAACTACTTTTGTTCATGGACGCATTGTTTTAGGTAAAAAATTGCGTTTTTAAAAAAAACGTTGATGTACATCATTAAGGTCCGCAATATTTAACGCATTTTACAACATGTCTTAAATAGTGAACGTTAAATGAAATACTTTGATCCATCGTAAACAACTTTCAAAACAACCTACAAACTTAGTGAGATCTGACTCGCATTTATTTAACTCTTCTGCACTTATACGTGTTTTAAGTAAAGTGTATATACTATTCAATAGTAACGCTAAATGCAAGGTTGGATAAGTTATAAATCTTTTTAATTAAATTAAGTTGAAGTTAATGGCACATAAAATTAATTTAATTACGTTAAAAAATATATGTATAAAAAATTAACCGAGTTAATGTTACGTTAAAATTAAATTAACTTAAGTTAAAATATAAGTTAATTTTAAAATCATTATTTGTATAAAATTAGAATAACGTAATTTTTTAAAATTGCATTATTGTAAATAACAAAATAATTATAGTATAAATTATCAAATAAAATTTTTGTTTTATTTATAATTTAAGTTTATATAATATAAAATAAAAAAAGTATTGTTTTTTATATAGACATGTATTTATACATATCAGCATAAAGTGTTCACAGGTTATCATGAGAGATCAATTGGCAGCGATCACGGAGATCAAGCAACATTCACCAGAATCGCGACTTGGATGGGTGACCGCTAGGAAATTTCCGAAAAAGATTCCCAAGATTTTTTGCGAAAAATGTTTTTTTAAATGTTACACAAATATTGTTTTGTTCGTTGGAAGTACGTGGTGTAATAATATTTATGTGAATATTTTAGAAAAATGGAATGTTTTAATGCAATATTTCGAAAAGCGGACATCTTAAGGTTGCTGCAATCTTCCAGCAATATTGCAGCAATGTTTTGCAATCAAAATGCAATATTACAATGTTTCAATGAAATCATTCTGCAATGTTCCTACAATCTCTGTGTGCTGTATGGAAACAATAAACAATTATGAATACTTATCGCTTGCTCTCTCTCTCTGTTAGCCGCTCGCTTGCTCGCTATACACTCGCTTTCTCTTTCTGTTAACCGCCCGTTTGCTCACTACGTCCGGACGATAAGAAAGCCGCAAAGAAAAAGAACAGACAATACCTACACGCATCAGAATCTCCCACCCATAGACTTAGGAAACTATAGACCGAGCGTAAACTGCTATCTTAGACAAGAGAGGGTGTGATAATTGAGGTAAGAGGAAAAACACACGCTAACTTATGGGCCAGAAGACGAATAGAGGATAACTTCGGTTAGACTCGGAAATATTCGGCACGTTTACGCATACGTGAAGTCGAGTTTATCCTTTATTTCCCCTTACCGCGTTTATCACTACCCCTGCAAGAGTACACTTGGGGTGTGCTCCCACCAATATTTTGACGCGCCATCTTATCGATAGCCATGATCTATTTCAATAAGTCCGCGAGAATTTAAATAATTATTTAACCTATAGCTTGTGCAGAATTATTTCTTTTAACAATAGATATGTAGATATCCACTGAATATCTACGCGTTAGCCTCATCTCCATGTCTACTGAATAACTACGGAGGATATCCGCGTTTTGTTCACATATCTATGTCCTCCAAATAACCATAAAAGATTTCCGTTATATATTTACCTGTTATTCACATATTCACGTTCTCCGAATAATTATCAAAGATATCCAATAAATATTTATGTATTATCTACATACATATAAAAAAAATGGACGCATGCGTTATAATTAAAAGTAAATTCTTCTATAGGAAATTCTACTATAGTAAATAGCCTCTTGAAATGAGAGGATATGCAAGATATTCGCGACACGCTTATTTGTTACAAGAAGATTGTCATTTATTAGTCCGCTCGTTGCTACAGTTCGTTACATTACGTCGAGATGACAAGTAACCTAACCTTGACAGTAATCAACCCTACCTTACTGAAAAAAATTGCGTGACAAAATCACATAAAAAAATCACATAACGAGTCACGTAATTAATGACATAAATCATGTAATGAAATGTTTCAAATCAATACGTGATTTTTTAAAATTACGTAATATTAAGAAATTACACGATTTTTTTAATTAGATAAATTTACATATGTTAATTCCCATACAGCACAGAGAGATTGCAGGAATATTGCAGAATGATTTCATTGAAACATTGTAATATTGCATTTTGATTGCGAAACATTGTTGCAACATTGCTGGAAGATTGCAGCAACATTAAGATGTCCGCTTTTTGAAATATTGCATTGAAACATTCCATTTTTCCAAAATACTCACATAAATATTATTACATCACATAATTCCAATAAACAAAACAATATTTGTGTAACATTTTAAAAACATTTTTCGCAAAAAAAAAAATTTTGGGAATATTTTTTCGGAAATTTCCAAGCGGTCACCCATCCAAGTCGCGACTCTGGTGAACATTGCTTGACCTCCATGTTCGCTGCAAACTGATTCCTCATGATGACCTGTGAGTACTTTATGTTGATATGTGTATATGACTGGTAGATCATGTCAATATACGTTATCAAAAAAATGAAATATGTATAATTAAAGCACAATATTTATATAAACAAATATAAAATTATAGTTTTTTTTACTAATTTTGCAAATGCAGAATAGCATCTGGAATAACTTTTCTGTTATTTGTTTAAATAAGATGCAATTAGAAAATATATATCAATATAACACAATAATTAAATTAAATATAAAAAAATTTTTATTAAAAAAACAATTAAAAAATATTGTTTGTTCATTGGGCTGTAGATCGAGGTTTCTTCATATATGGACCTATTTCATCTATTGATATAAATATTTATGTTTCTTAACAATACTATGATGCACACAGCACCACTGGACCGCATGCCTTTTTTTAGACGTCTTAGAGTCAACATTTGAAGGATGTCTGCAGACGTCTATGCAAAGTCGATTTGCAGTCAACTTTGAAAGCCTGACTTGGATGAGTCGACTTACAGTCGATATATGGACGGTTGTATTCTTAGGGAATGTAGAGATTTAGCGGAAAATTTAGTAACGTCGCTCGACCTTAATTTGCTAAATGCGGATGAATAATTATGGATGAGTTAAATTAATATATTATTATACGCGAATATTCTGCTTTGGCTCTTTATTGCCACTACTTTATTAAAAAATTATGATATTGCAATGTTTCCGGAATATTACTGGCATATGCCATGCGATGTTGCAGGCATATTGTTAATTTATGTTTCTGCAATGTCTCCGTAATATTGCATTGCAATCTGCAACATTGCAACGTTGCTACAATGTTGCTGGAATTTTCTGTGCTGTATGGGTTTATCTAATTTTTTAAAAATAATATGGTCCGAGATAGCCAAACGTGAATACTCAATCTAAATCAAATAATTGCAGAAATTAAGTTGCTCGTCAATTGCTATTATGTTGCCTATAATTTAATGAAACAAAAATGTTTTTGTTAATTCATTATTAATATGCTGAGTTTTATTGTCAAACAACGGTAGAACAATTGTTGCAACCAATGTTTATAGCAATTTGATAGCAATATGTGAACAACGATTATCATTCATGAGTTGTGAGCAACGTGTCGACAACCGAATGGTAATATAAAGTTAACAGAAACATGCGAATATTACTTTTATTCATAACCCAGATAGCCAAATGATTGCAAATTGTCGGCAACTTGCCACAAATCTTAGTCTGGCCATAGGCAAGAACAGGTTTTAATTACACTAGTCGACACCATTTTGGCTTTAAAGTATACGAAGTCGTTTCTAATAGATTTTGATACGCTGATTACGTATCTGGCCACAAAAATGTTGTATCACGTCAAGTTTTTGAGATATCTTAACTTTAAGGTGCAAAAAATGAGGTTTTTGACTCTTTTTCACGATTTATAAAACGTCTAACAATTTTTTTTTAGCATTTGAATATCACATTAAAGTGTTATTCTTACCCTTTTCAAGGCATATTTGATTGCTATGATCCGACTTTTTTTCGCTGAAGTAGTGATATTCATGGATATCCTTAATAGCAAAAACATCCAGTAGACATGTAATAGATATTATGTTCTGTGTGGGATTGCAATACTATAATCTTTTAAGTATAAAGTAACGGTAATAAAAAGCCAAAGCAGAATATTTGCGTATAATAATATATTAATTTAACTCATCTATAATTATTCATCCGCATTCAGCAAACTTAGGTTGGGCAACGTTACTAAATTTTCTGCTGAATCTCTACATTGATTTATTGATTCTAAGAGTAAGAACCAATCACGCGCGATTGCTACAAAGCGAGTTGATTGATTCAGTCAGTCGATGCGTCATTGTGATTGGTTAAAAATCGTAATATATTTTTATTATATTAAAAATTAAAGATATAGATTTTATCCAATATTGAATTTTACATTATTTTAAAGTAATGTAACTTTCTTAAATAAAAATTTATGAATCTAAACAATATTTATATATTAATATCCAAATAAATTTATACTTAAAAACGTTATCACAAAAGTGTAATTTTTGCTAGTTAAATAAATAAATAAATAAATAAGTTATACGTTTGAAATTGCCAAGATTTTGTTTATATGGAAATGCAAAAGCTGGAGCAGACTTTTGTATAATGCATAAGAGAATGAACCAGAGTCCTTTATTTCCCTCTCTAAGATAGAAATGAAGGATTTTGTTTGGTTCACTCTTTTATATGTTATGCATTGTGCAAGAGTGTGTGCTTCTGGCTTTACTTAGAATTAATACACAGAACATTTCAACCCAGAATATTCCAGCAATATTGCAGCAACGTTGCTGCAATTGTTATTGCTAAAATGTTGTAATATTATAATAAATGTTGTGATGTATCATTATATAGCGTTTCATTATTTATACTAGAGAACCTCTACCCACTCAGCGCACAATATTTAAAAAACATTTTTAAAAACATTTATAAAAACATTAAAAATAATGGGTTAAGTGCCCTTTTTTTCATTAAAAAAATGTTTATTTTAACATTAAAAAAAATGTTTTTCAAATTTTATAAAAACGTTTTTAAAACATTTAAAAAATACGTTTATTAAACGTTAAAGAAACGTTCTTTTTAACGAAGCATAAATGAGCAAAACAATATTTAAAAAATAATATTTAAACAATATTAAAAAATAGCTTTTGCAATAAAAAAATTTTTCAAAAACGTTAAAATTAGTAGATTTACACCCCTTTTTACATTAAACAATTTTTTTTTTATATTGAGGTTTTTTTCTTAAGAATTTTTTTCTCGGAAATTTCCACGCGGTCTCTCATCCAAGTTGCAACTCCAGTGAACGTTGCTTGACTTTTATGATCGCTGCGAACTGATCCCTCGTGATGACCTGTAAACACTTTGTGTTTATGCATGTACATCACTGATAGATCAGGTCAATATGTTATCGAAAAGACGAAATATATATAATTAAAGTATATTATTTTGTTTAAAATAGTATATTATGATTCGCGAAGAGTTAGATTTATAATAATGATGTGTTGATAATATTTGTAAAAATTTAAAATCGAGAAATTCCGTTCGTATTTTTTTAAAAAAAAGGAGTGGTTGCTAGGTGATAGATTGTTGTTGACAAAAAATTCGAGTGTCGGTGTAGTTTTTCAGTTTCAAAAAGTAGGTTTGAGAGATTAGTTGGTATTTTATCACGATTGGAAAGTATTTATGAGATAAATAATAAGATTTTGTGAAATCTAATAGAAAAGATCTTCTTGGCTTTCGGCATTGAATGATATTGATGCGTTCGGCATTATATGAAAAGAAGAATCATAAAGTATTTTGATTTGTTAAGCCATTCGGGCGGAGTGATTGCTGTTCGGGTGAAAGAGTCTAAGAAATTAAGGGGGATGCCCCGTATTTCCTACCATTCGGGTGAAGAGTTTTAATTCAACAATTATAATTTAGCCTATTGGAAGTTGTCTATTTGGACATCCCCTGTTCTTCATAAAAAAAGAAGAATAATTATATTAGTTATGGATTATCTCAAGAAAACATTGTAAATATACTTAATTGATATTCAAATTAATTTTCATCCGATTAAGGTATCGTAAGAATTTATGTTATTAATATAAATTTGTTATAATAAAGTTATTGTCTGAAGCTCATCTTAAATTATAAAAATATAATTCCTTAACATTATACAAAATAATCGTTTTATTTTATCTTTAAAAATTATAATATTAATTAAACATTTTCACATTCCAATTATTTTTAACATTTTTGGTCCTTCGAGCCGGATATTAATAATTGGTTTAAGTAGTTATATTTAAAGATGAGGCTCAGTCATATCAAAATTCATGTTGAACAACAATTTGCGCATTCTGGATTAATAGCTCGTTCATACGATAATTTTGTGAAAGATGGATTATCTGAAATTACATTACAAAGAATTAATGCACGCTTATCCATTTTAAAAGATGATTGGGAGCGTTTCTGTTTAGAACACAAAGCCATTTTAATAGCAATTCGCGAACTTAATAACGAAGACAGATTTGCAATACAATCTCATTTATACTTTTTGTCAGATCTTTATTCATTAACTCATCAACGTTATGTTGATGCAATCGATCGTATAAATACTTTAATCGAGCATGATCAGGAAACGCTCCAAGTCTTCACATCTTCTTCTCAAATTGCAACAATTGCTTCTTCCAATTTACCAGTGTTCTTTCACCATGCTCGGCTCCCACGAATTGATCTTCCTAAATTTAATGGTACTCCGTCAAATTGGTTGCCGTTTAAAGATTTATTCAATTCACTTGTCATTGAAAATCCAACCTTGTCTTCTGTAGAAAAACTACAATACTTAAAAACGAGTTTAATAAGTTCTGCTGCCTCATTATTAAAGAATACAACTTTATCAGCTGAAAATTTCCAAAAATCGAGGGAAGCATTAAATTCTTTCTATGAGAATAAACGTTTATTAGTAAACGCAGCATTACATTCTTTACTTAATATCAAACGCATGATGAAAAAATCAGCTGCCGAACTGGAAAAATTATATACATATGTTATGCAAATATATAGAACGTTAGAAAGTTTACAACGCCCAGTATCTTCTTGGGATGATTTTCTAATTTTTATAATATTACAACGTATTGATTCCGAATCTGTAAAAGCGTGGGAACAACATTTTGGCTCAACGAAAGAGCTTCCTACTTGGATACAATTTACTGAATTTCTTGTTTCTCGATTATTATCCTTAAAAGCTTATGAGAAATCACGCTCAGGAAAGATTGATTCGCAACCATACCAGGGCACCGTTAAATCGCATTATCACGGGAAATTAACAGAGACTAATAATATTAATATGAAATCATGTCCAATTTGCAAAGAAAAACATTATATAGTATCATGTCCGAAATATTCAAACAAAACTGTACAACAGCGTATAGCCATTATTAAGAAACATAAACTTTGTTTTAACTGTCTTGGTTACCATATTATATCGCAATGTCAAAGTACAAAACGTTGTTTTAAATGTGCAGCGAAACATTATTCTTCAATTCATCAAATATCTTCCAAAACTTCAGTAAAGCCCAAAACAAACGAAACTGTTAATTCTTCCAATCAAACTGAATCTCAAGTCCTACATTCTTTTGTGAAAAAGATTACTGGAATTTCAAGCATTTTATTAGCAACAGCTATTGTGAAGGTTTCTTCATTTCAAGGAAGGATCTTTCTATCAAGGATCCGAGATTTCTCTAATTACAGAACGTCTCGCTCAACGTTCGCATTTATCACGTGCATCTTCAAAAGTAGCTCTTGTAGGAATTGGAACCCAACGAACAATAAAGACAAAAGGTTTTACAACCCTTAATATATTACCACACTTTGAATCCAACTTTAATTGCTCAATATCAGCTCATATTCTTTCGAAACTTACTACATTTTCTCCTTCTGTGGCCGCAGAACCATATCCATGGAGTCATCTTTTCAATTTAAAATTAGCTGATCCGGAATATTATCGCCCCGGCTCAATTGATATAATTCTTAGAGCTGATGTTTTTGGACGTATTATACAAGATGGAGTTATTAAAGGTCCAGAAGATTCTCCCATAGCACAAAAAACTACATTAGGATGGATATTATCAGGACCGACAATTATAAATGAAACTTCATCTGATGTTCACGGATGTCGTTCTTCATTTCATGTTTCACGCGAAGAAGATCTTTATAATTTGTTACGTCAATTTTGGACTTTAGAAGAATTCTATTCAAAAAAGGAATCATCTCTCACTTTAGAAGAGCAAGAGTGTGAAAAACACTTTTCTACTACACATTCAAGAGATAATCAAGGCCGATATATAGTAAAACTTCCTTTCAAAAAACCTGTAGAAAATTTAGGAGATTCTTATTTAAAAGCATCAAGATTAATTGCAAAATTCAGTCAATTTAATCATAAACCTAAATACGCTCAAGCTTACTCAAATTTTATCAAGGAATACGAGGAATTACAATATATGCGATTAGTTAATGAAGATCAAGTTAATAAGCCTCTGCATACTTACTATCTTCTTCACCATGGAGTTTTGAGAAAACAAAGTTCTACAACAAAAGTTGTTAAGAGTTGTTTTTAACGGATTGAGTCCCACAACTACGGGATTTTCTTTAAATGATTTGCTTCATTCTGGATCTAAATTACATAATGATCTATTTGACGTGTTGATTCGGTTTCGTCTTTTTCGTTATGTATTTTCTACCGATGTGGAGAAAATGTTTCGTCAAATAAAAGTCCATCCTGATCATTGGCCATTTCAGAGAATTTTATGGAAACATCTTAAAAAGGGCATTTGTATTTATGAGTTAACCACTGTTACTTATGAACTTGCTTGTTCTCCTTATTTATCATTACGAGTCTTTCTTCAACTGTTGAAGGACGAAGGAACCAAATATCCATTAGCAGTTCCTATACTCAAGGATGAAAGATACGTGGATGATATATTTGGCGGAGCTGACACAATTGAACAAACAAGAGAAATTGCTAAACAACTAACTAATTTATGCATGGCGGGCGAATTTTATTTGGCAAAGTGGATAAGTAACCATTCTTCAGTAATTGACTTCATTCTTGAGAATAAGCAAATAAACACTGTATCAATTAATTTCCAAGATAATTTCATTATTCGAACACTTGGTTTATGCTGGCAACCAGAAAAAGACATATTTCAATTCTCTGTTGAGATGCCTAGTGTTTCTACAATTTCAAAAAAAACAATTTTATCAAATATAGTTAAATTGTTTGATCCCCTCGGTTTTATCTCTCCAGTTATCATAACAGCAAAAATTATCATACAAGAACTTTGGACTTTAAAGTTGGATTGGGATGAAACTTTATCTGATATTATGAAAGACCGTTGGTTAAATTTTGTAGAAGGTTTACGTCATCTTACATTTCCACGCTGGGTAAAATATAAAACAGGTAGCTTGATCGAAATACATGGTTTTTGTGATGCTTCTCAGAAAGCGATTGCCTCAGTAGTATACATCCGAATTACGGATAATCAAGAAAAGATTCACACTGCAATTTTAGCGTCAATGTCGCAATGTAAAAATTTGCACATTTCTGCCAGCCAATCACAAAGTCGATCACGTGATTCCCCTTGGCAATTCTCTCCCCTAGAGGTTCTCTAATTCCCATACAGCACAAAAAATTCCAGCAACATTGCATCAACGTTGCAATGTTGCAAATTGCAATGCAATATTACGGAGACATTGTAAAAACATAAATTAACAATATGCCTGCAACATCGCATGGTATATGCCAGTAATATTCCGGAAATATTGCAATATCATAATTTTTTAATAAAGTAGTGGCAATAAAGAGCCAAAGCAGAATATTTGCGTATAATAATATATTAATTTAACTTATCCATAATTATTTATCCGCATTTAGCAATCTAAAGTCGGGCAACGTTACTAAATTTTCCACTGAATCTCTACATTCCCTAACAGTACAACCATCCATATATCGACTGTAAGTCGGCTCATCCAAGTCAGGCTTTCAAAGTTGACTGCAAATCGATTTTGCATAGACGTCTGCAGACATCTTTCAAATGTTGACTCTAAGACGTCTAAAAAATGCATGCGGTCCCGTGATGCTGTGTGCATCATTGTTAAAAAACATAAATATTTATATCAATAGACGACATAAGTCCATATATGAAGAAACCTTGATCTACAGTCCAATGAACAAACAATATTTTTTAATTGTTTTTTTAATAAAAATTTTTTTATATTTAATTTAATTATTGTGTTATATTAATATATATTTTCTAATTATATTTTTATTTAAACAAATAACCAAAAAGTTATTCTAAATGCTATTCTGCATTTGCAAAAGTAGTAAAAAAAACTATAATTTTATATTCGTTTATATAAATATTGTGCTTTAATTATACATATTTCATTTTTTCGATAACATATATTGACCTGTTCTACCAGTTATATACACATATTAGCATAAAGTGTTCACAGGTCATCACGAAAGATCAGTTTTCAGCAATTACGAAGGTCAAGCAATGTTCACCGGAGTTGTGACTTGGATGGGTGACCGTTTGAAAATTTCCGAAAAAATATTCCCAAAATTTTAAAAAAATGTTACACAAATATTGTTTTGTTCATTGGAATTATGTGATGTAACAATATTTATGTGAATATTTTGGAAAAATAGGATGTTTCAATGCAATATTTCAAAAAGCGGACATCTTAATGTTGCTGCAATCTTCCAGCAATGTTGCAGCAATGTTTTGCAATCAAAATGCAATATTACAATGTTTCAATGAAATCATTCTGCAATGTTCCTGCAATCTTTCTGTGCTGTATGGGCTCATACTAAATACATAACATTGCAATGTTGCTGGGATGTTTCAATGCAATATTTCAAAAAGTGGACATCTTAATGTTGCTGCAATCTTACAACAATTTTGCAGCAATGATTCGTAATCAATATGCAATATTACAATGTTTCAATAAAATCATCCTGCAATGTTTCTGCAATCTCTCTGTGCTGTATGGGTGATAACATGAACTTACAGTGGAACATAAAAAAACAAGTTATACTAGATACTGAGGTAAAACACCTGAAGATCAATAAGCGAGCTTAGAAGAAAGGGTGATACCCGTTTGGACACAACTCAATTGGACACCAACTAATCATCTTTACTTATCTAACTCAACCAACGGAAAATTTCTAGGCATCGGCCGCTGTGAGTGGTGGTGTCTAATCGGTTCCGTGATTTAAACGAGATCCACTTAAAAAAAAATCATAAATAACCGAAGAGATTTTGTTATTGATAGAAGAATGAAGACTGCTCAAAAATTATTGGGCGGAATATAAAAAGATAAATAGTGAAATAAGGAAGGAAGTAAGGAAAGTTAAGCAGCTGTGGATGGAGAAGCAGTGTGAGGAAATTAAGAAATTCGACTTTAAGCATGGCTCCTTCAACATCCATAAAAAGATAAAGGAAATAGCAGGCATTAACAACAAGAGAATTTTTTTGGCTCTATCAAATAGAAGAGTGATATCAGTTTGGAAACGTAACGATTGAATATCGTACGATTGGACATGTAATATTGGAAATTGCATGATTGGAAACCGCACTAGCATGCACACATACACGCGCGTGCGGGCACGCACACATACAAGGAGAGTGCAAGAGGGTGAGCCGTAGGCCTACCTTTTCCCGCACTCACCCCGTTTCAGTCGGTCCCCTATTGACCAATCGTGCGATTTTCAATCATGTGGTGTCCAATCGTTACGTTCAAACAAGATACGGCCCAAATGAAAATAATAATGTAATTCTAAATGAAAAAAAATTGCCGCCGCGTGAGAGAAATATTACCGAGTCATTCAAGGACACCAAAAACACTCAAGACGCTCAGTTCAACTCGGAAAGGCCAGAAATATTAAAAGCAGAAGTATTACCAGGTGTACGAGGTGTGTTCAAAAAGTATCGCGAATTTTGTGTTTTTTCAAAAATTATTTATTTATTCATGAATATCTATTTTGTCCCCTTCAAAGTAATCCCCATGAGATATTATACACTTGTGCCAACGGTTTTTCCAATCTTCGAAGCACTTCAAAAAATCATTTTTTTTTATCTTGTTCAGCTCCTCCTTCGATGCCGTCTTTATCTCGTCAAGCGTAGCGTAACGTCGTCCTTTCATGGGCCTCTTCAGTTTAGGGAACAAGAAAAAGTCACAGGGGGCTAGATCTGGGGAATACGGTGGCTGCGGCATCATTAGTGTGTTGTTTTTGGCCAAAAAGTCGCGCACAAGCAACGATGTGTGAGCAGGGGCGTTATCGTGGTGCAAAAGCCAATTTTTGTTCTTCCACAAATCCGGGCGTTTCTGGCGGATTGCTTCGCGCAAATTGCGCATAACTTGCAGGTAATATTCCTTATTAACCGTTCTACCCTGTGGCAAGAACTCATGATGCACCACGCCCCTGCAATCGAAGAAAACTGTCAGCAAAACTTTCACATTCGACCGAACTTGGCGCGCTTTTTTCGGTCTTGGTTCGTGCGGCAGCTTCCATTGAGATGATTGAGCTTTGGTTTCCACGTCATAACCATAAACCCACGATTCGTCACCAGTTATGACCCTCTGGAGCAAATTTGGGTCGTCGCGGACAGAGTCCAACATCTCATTAGCAATGTTCATGCGATGCTGTTTTTGGTCGCAATTGAGCAATTTTGGTACGAATTTCGCGGCGACCCGTCTCATGCCCAAATCATTGATAAAAATCGAATGGCACGAGCCAATCGATATGTTTAGGTCCTCAGCAACTTCTCTAACGGTGATTCGACGATTGGCCAATACCATTTTCTCCACTTCATTAATTTTTTCGTCTGTTGTTGAAGTGCTCGGGCGTCCGGCACGCTCTTCGTCGTTCACATCTTCTCGGCCTTCTGAGAACATTTTGTACCACCGATAAACGTTGCTTCGGTCCAAGGTAGCTTCTCCGTATGCCACAGTCAACATTCGGAATGCATCCGCGCACTTAATTTCGTTTTTCACACAAAATTTGATACAGGTTTTTTTGATCCATTTTTTTGAATAGGTAAAAATCGAAGACGATCCAAAACACGTGCAAGCAAAGCAGCTGTCAACAATTAAGTGAACATTCAAAATGGCCGAGCTTGTCGGCATAAGTGAGAGACATGAGTACCAACATAACGCCACAAAAAGATCGAAATTTGAATATACGTAACCCGCGAAAATTCAAAATTCGCGATACTTTTTGAACACACCTCGTATGCATAAGTTTTTTTCGGTTTTTGGTAAAAAAAAACACATAATTTTCAAGGGAAATTAATTTTTTTTTATTCAAAATATTGGCCATCGGTTTCTACACATTTCGCCCATCTTTCAGGTAATTTATGAATACCATGCCAGAAAAACTGCTTGTCTTTTGCGGCAAACCATTTGTCGAGCCATTTTCCAACTTCCTCGAAATTGCTGAAGTGCTACTCTGCGAGCGCGTGCCCCATTGATGCGAAGAGGTGATAGTCAGATGGCGCCAAGTCTGGGGAATACGGCGGGTACGGAAGGATGTCCCATCCAAGAGATTTTAAAGTGTCTTTCACTGGTTTTGCTGTGTGAGACAGCGCATTGTCATGTAACAAAATCACTTTGCCATGTCTTCTGGCCCATTCCGGTCGTCTTTCGATTAATGCGTGTTTTAAATTAATCATTTGTTGGCGATAGCGTTGTGTATTAACGGTTTCGCCGGGCTTCAAGAGTTCATAATACACAATACCGCTCTGGTCCCACCAGACACAGAGCATGGTCTTCTTGCCGAAGCGATTTGGCCTTGGTGTTGATGGACCGGCTTCGCCAGGTGAAAGCCGCGATTTTTTCCGCTTTGGGTTTTCAAAATAAATCCATTTTTTGTCACCCGTCACAATTCGATACAAAAATGATTTCCTTTCGTGGCGTTGAAGCAGCATTTCACAAGTGACTTTGCGATTTTCCATTTGACGTCCATTCAAATTGTGTGGGACCCATTTACCGAGTTTATTGATCTTTCCCATTGCTCGTAAACGTCTGCTAATTGTTTCTTGTGATACATGTAATGCTTCTGCTAATTGTCGTTGAGTTTGAGTTGGGTCATCATCTAATAATTCCTGCAATTGCTCGTTTTCGCATTTTGTGGTCTACCAGAGCGCTCACTGTCTTTCACATTGAAATCACCACTTTTAAATTGTCGAAACCATGTCTCACATGTTCTAATCGATGGAGCGTGTTCACCATATATTTCTACCAGCAAACGATGACTTTCAACAGCCTTTTTCTTTTGATTTAATAAAAAAAACAATGCGTACCGCAAATGTTGTTTTTCAGGCACAAAACTCGACATGATCACTGAACAATAAAACAAAGACGCTAGTTTTTGGCGGACTCAACTTGTGTGTGTTTGCAGTTCTATGTCAGACGAACAAAATGACGTATGTGTCAAATTAATAGGTTGCGTACTTTTTGCTGGCGCCATCTCTTAGTGAAACCAGAAAAAACTTATGCATACACCTGATACATGCCATTAGCATCGGCAAAAGTAAAAGGGCATCAAGTCCAGATGAGATTCCCCTAAAACTGATGACGTTAATAAGCACAATCTAGACATGATAATCAGCTTATTTAACCGAATCTACAACACTGGAGACATATCAAACGAATGACTAAAATCAATCTTCGTCACCATCTCAAAGAAGTTGCACCTTAAAAAGTGCAGTGATTAAATGAGCCACATGCTGAAAATCTTTCTGGGGATAATACATGTGCGCATCAGGACAAAGTGCAAGTTAGATTTGGACGACTCACAATTCGGATTCAAAAATACCTTTGAAACGAGAGAAGCACTGCCTGCCTTTAACATCCTGATGCAGAAATATGGAGATCATTGAAAAGAGATGTTAGCTTGTTTCATTGACTATAAAAAGGCATTCGACAAAGTAACACATCTGAAACTCATACAACTATTCTAGGAAGTAGGAATGGGTGGTAAAGATATCCAAATTATCAAAAACCTATACTGACGGCAAAAGACAGACAGGCTTGGTGGGAGGGAGGGTGTGTACATCGCAACTTGAGATACAAAGAAGTGTCCGGCAGAGATACGTACTCTCCCCGCTGCTGTTCATTTTGTACGCAGACAAAATTTTTAAAGAAGCAACGGAAGACTTGGAAGCTGGAATTAAGATTAATGGAGTACAATTAAAAACTATTAAGTATAGCTAATGCTACTGGTTATTCTAACAGAGAACGTCAAGAATCTTCAAAACCTGCTAGACAGAATTTCAGTAGCCGGGCAACAAGCTAGTTTAAGCATTAACATAAAGAAAATGAAGCTTATAGTTTTCAGTGAACGAACAGATGAAGATGCCACCTTGCAACTGAATGGCGAGAAAATCGAGAGAGTGCGTACCTTTAAATATTTGGGGTGTTTGGTCATGGATTTGGATCCGGGTCGAGAAGTAAAAAGCAGAATTGAGCAGGTACGTGCAGTGTTCCGCAGAATAAGAGCGATCCTCTGCGACGATGGCCTCAATTGAAACTCCGATAGAGAATGGTTAGATGCTACATCTGGTCCAGTCTCATATACGGAATAAAAACTTGGACACTCAAAGTGGCCACGGCAAATCGCTTGAAAGCCTTTGAGATGTGATTGCACAGAAGGATGCTGAGAATTTCATAGACACAGAGGGCATCAAACGAGGAGGTATTATGTAGAGCTAACACCCATCGAGAACTGCTCAATACTATCAAAGGCAGAAAGATGGAGCACATATTCAGAGGCAATAAATATCATCTCTTACAACTAATCATGAAAAGTAAAATTGAGGAAAGACGAGGAGTGGAAAAAGGACAGTTCTCTTGGCTGCGGAATGTGCGAGAGTGGACCGACATTCAGGGCGCGGGAGAGTTAGAACAACTGAAGATAAAAAGGGTTTTGCCATGATGATCGCGAACGTTTGGAGGACCAGACACGGCACGTGAAGAAGAAGAGAATTACATATCTAATACGTGCATTAAAAGTAATTATTCTTTAAGTTTTCTATACTGAGAAATCAAAGATACAGTAGATATCTAAGAAATTTAAATATTCTTGTGGATCGTATTAAATACGTTAATACATTCCCTTGACGCACTGTTCGGGATTCGACTAGAGACGACGCCCCTCGCGAGCTCCGCTCCTGCCGCCGGTATGCTCCGAGCGACTTCACTTATCAGTGCCACTATCATGTAGCGCTATCCGCGAGCTGCGCGACTCGTCAACCGCGTGCGCAGCCGATCGTAAACCAACAGATCATTTTCGCTATCTATGCGAATTTGACGTCACATCCAATCGTGATGCTCCGAATGCGAAGTTAAACGCAACTGTCACCGAAACCGGCGCAATTGTATTCATTGTCGTAAAAGTTCTCGTTTCGGGCGGTTGCAATGTCTAACTCCGGTTTCCGCGGACAATCGGCTAGGCTTCGTTTGAGTGACGAGGCGCGAGTTTTCTTCGATCATGCTCACCGTGCTCCGCCGCGAGCGATGTGCATAAGTGCCGTACTCAAAGTGATAATGCTCCAGAATATCTGCGACCCGCGTAGTAACAGTACGCGGTCGAACGTTCACGCATCGAAGTCGCAGTCACGCGGACAAAACTTTCGTCGCTCCGCGCGTAAGATTTCCGTATCGCGGATTAGCCGATTGTTAATCAAATGCTCAAGATCTCCGTTCGGAAGTGGGCTGCGTATTTTACGCATGATTTCCGTCTTACGCTCGAACTGCTCTTGTCGAGATCACGCTCGACTCGATATTCCGCCATTTTCACCGGTGTGCGGACAAGTGAAGTGTCGACGCTTACTCCGCGCGAGTCGCACCGTCCACATCATCTGTGAACTTCCACATAAGAAATTAAGCGACAATCTGTACTGTAACCACGGTATCCTCATAGGTACGCCTGAAGTTGAATGCACTACCTCGCAGTGCAACTTTCGCACTAAGGACCAAAGTCGCACGGCGCGGTAAGCGATACCCGCCCTTTAGGCTTTCAATTTTGAATTTTGCAATAGTTAATATAAACAACAGTGCTCATCCAGCCATCAAATTTTTGTACAAACTTAAGTATTCATCCAGCTGTGAATATTGTAACTCAGTGATTATTAAAATTCACAACTTTCTTGTCACTCAAATTTGTTTAGAATATTCTTTGTCTCACCCTTCCTACTTATGTCAGTGCCTCGTTCAAGGCACGAATCAGCCACGTCCACAACGTCATCAACAGCAGCGACGTAAACACATATATTGTACATAAAGTACACAGTTAATATATTACTATACACATATACGATTTAACTACAATAAAGATTACGTTTATTTTTATTTATAATTAAAAAATATTAATTTTTATTTTTCGTAGGATTTTGTTTCTTTTCGTTTTTCCTTTTTGTAATTTTTAGAAGCCTTCCTTCTCCTTCCTCCAGCTTAGCTAACGCTATTCGTTCACGCTGTTCAAAGTAAAAATAAAGTTAGTTAAATAGTAAAATACTGTTTAATTGTGAGCTGAATAAATCTATAAATTCTAATATATACATATTGTATCTTTATTTGTTTTAAATCTTACCTGTTCTAACGTAAATTTTAATATATTATCAAACAATATATTTTCACGTTAATGCTGCATAGAACACATAACGGAGAAATAGGTAAACGATGCTTTTGTTAACTAGAATGCAACACCTTTAATATTGTTTGCCTCGAACATCAATTACAGATAATATACATATTAACCTTTTGTGAACGAGTAGTCCCATTTAGAGTCATCCTCTTATACAATATTTTTTAAACTGCTCACTCAGTTTAATATATGGTAAAGATGAGTCTATGTTGATTTGATAACACTTTATTTGAATTTGAGATAAACAAATTTTTAATAGTGAATCCAATATGGCGGACAAAATTTTTAAAAATAATCCAATTAATGCAAAACGGTTTTAGGAAAATTTTTACGGTTTTAGGAGTTTTTAATACTTCTAAGCAAGGCTAAGTTTTCAGTTTAATTTTATTTGAAGCTTGTACTAGCTGAGTGAGTCAGATATCTAAACACATAAACTTTCAAACTCTGATTATGAACCCTATAACGCAAGTTACTTTTTCATTAGAGATTACTACCTTTTTAATTTTTTATGTTTTTTTACAGGTTACATTTCAATACAAACTTAATTTTTAATTTTTAATTAAAGTTTGAGACCAGAGAATCGTAAATTATGTGATTTCAATAATTCTTAGAAAACAAAATTCCATACATTACGTTGTTAGAAGCTTTTGTTCTCAAAGGGTTAAATGTCATATAAGATATATAGTAATTTTTTTACCGTGGCAAAAAATGCGATGGAAAATGTAAATATTCCACCAAAAGCTGGATTAAAAACTTTGCTGCCACTTTGCAGAAGGAACAGTATCAACTTTTGTACGTGCAAAGGTGCTATATACCACCGAATATTGTACCTATAAAATAACAACTAGATAATTAATTGAAAAATTATAGGATCCAAATTTTAAGATCAATTTTCACTAGCAAGCATATTTTAAAGCATACCAAATCTTTTTTTATAACATAAAATATTTAGTCATACGTTTGTGAGCACCGTAGTGATTCTTACGCGGTAAACATTACGTGATTATTACAATCAATCATTTCTTGTCCGGTATAATTGATTATAAACAAGAATACAAACAATCCAGCTATCAAAACTATATGAATATAATATTGTATGATATCGTTTTCATTCTTGGTTCCAGCAATCTAAAACATATATGTAGCAATTATTATTTGTAAATTAATTGTTATACACGCACGCACGCACGCACGCATGCACGCACGTACACACGCACGCATGCACGCTCGCACGCACGCACGCACGCACACTCAATATAGGGGAAAACCGGAGCAAATCGTTAAACTAACGGCGCACTAACGACGCACATTCATTTAGGCCAAAATATGAACTAAAATTACATCCATTTTGCGACACTGTTGATAAAAATGATTCAAATCTGTGCTAAAATCATGTAGTAGGGGTACCCCATGAGTAGGGGTACTACATGAATGTTCCTCTCTGGTGACATAAACCTGAATTCTTTTCGAATGCTGTGTGCTATCTGAGATGACAAGTCGCAAGGTATCTCAAGGATACCTCTTGACATTAAAGTTATCATATAAATATTCAGTGACATTTTTATTAAGAAGGTATTTCTATAGGAAGCACAATTGTGCATTACGTACGCATAATTAATCCTCACCCTAGAACGTGTTTTTTAAAACCCATTAACTGTAAAAGAGGATCATTAACGTCTAGCATGGTTTTTTAAGTGATTCTAAAAATATTAAAAATTTTATGCAGCTTTCTTAAGTTACGCTAGTTTTTTGAAGACCAAGGACGTAAGTTATGAATTTTTGTCTTTATTGGCTGCTGTCACCAGTTGTTACAAAAAGACGTAGCGTGTCGCTGGTTATAACGACAAATATTACTTGAAATTAAGGGTGCGTTCCAAGTTGCGCATGAAACGCATAGAACACATTAGTGCTGCGTAGCGCTTTGAAACTGAAAAAATGACAGATTAGGTACGCCGATCGCGTTAATTATTTGTGTAACTGTTCTTCTATCGTAAAGATACAAATACAAAAACGCAATATATAAGTGTTCCGTTAGCTGTCACGGAAAAATAACGTCGTCGTCAATTGTCATTAACTGCTTCAAGTCGAAATTGATACAGTCAATGCGCTAAGAGGGGTGCTATAAATTCAGGACAGTTAGTATGTACACCCAAGGACTTTGATTCTGTCCATGGGAAAATTTTCCAAACTGAGAAGTCGCTATTTTCCTACATACTTACAGTTCATGATTAACGTAACGACCAATAAACTCTAGTCGTTTCATTAATCATGAACTGCGAGTATGTAGAAAGTGGTAACTTCTCAGTTTGAAAAATTTCCCCATGGACAGAATCAAAGTCCTTGGGTGTACACCCATGGAATTTCCGGGATAAGTTAGCGGTTACGGCCAGCATAAACCAACCTTAAAGGTTTGAGAAAATTTTAGGGATTAAGAAAGTTATGGGAAATAAGGTTTTTGGCTGCGTGAATGAAAGTGCATGTGATTATAAGTTAAAAGGTTAGGCCACAGTAGAATTTTAAAAAATTCGAAATTTTTTTTGGCTTAAACAATACTTTAAGGTTTTAGATATAAGATAGAAAATGTTTCATCAGCAGGGAAAGCTTTGTAATAAGTTTATTAAGCTTTGTTATAGCTAATTAAACTTTAAACACTAATTGAAACTTTAAACGTGTTTTTCTCGAAACCATGTTTTTCAAATCGGGCGGAAAGATAACTCGGTCAAATCTTTACCGATTTATTCAAATTTTAATTGCAGCTTTGTAACGATATTCTACACGGAAGTACGTACGGAATTTTAATTTCACTGTAAACTTTTTTGTTATAAATAATTTTTTTGTCATTTTTTTTGTCAAAAACTAAAATATTTTTTTATTTGTGCATTATTTTTATAAAAAACAAAAAAAAAAGAAAAATACAATTAATGAATGAAAAATAGGCTAGTGAGAGTCAGCGCGGATCAAAGAGCGCAATCACAAGAATTAATATTGAATCATTTATTCAATTCAAAATTACAAAACGAACGTTTCGACTCGCTTTGGAGTCATCTTCAGAGTAACAAAAAATAGTATAGACAATAGAAATAGAAGCCGTCATCAGTCATCGAAAACGGGAAGCATTCAAGTCGCCAACGGTGTGACAAATCTGTGGTGGTATTTTTAACCGGACTTATTTGTAATCACAAATTTGATTTAGAAAACATCAAAATTTTAGATAATGAGCACTACTTAAGCAGGCGGTTAATTTCCAAAATGTTATGTGGCACCATGACTCCCTAGAGCATGTCCACAAGAAAAAGTCACTAAAACAAATTGGACTATCCAATCAGCGCTCGAGTCTGAAAACTCTGTTACTACGTCAAGATAGCGTTGTAGTACCCATACCTTTTGTCACTTTACCTTCAGCTTAACAATTGAATGGTTATAACGGTTTGAGATTAATAAAGTTTTGAGTGTTTACAAGATTTCCTGAGCATAATTTATCGTTCCACTTCACGCAACCGCTACCTAATTAGTGACCGCGACGCGAAATGAGGAAGAAGAAATCAATATGCCCTTGTTTTATACGCCTCCATCTACACCAGGCACGTCAAAAACGGGCGGTAAACCCACCGAGAACAAAGACCACCGGGAATCCCACGCGGACGATATGGCGACACTGCCACCACCACTGCGTACAAATGTAGCCTATCCTGAGGCCCACGCATCAGATTTCAGGAACGTGAGACTTCTCATTTTCTGGAAGAATCGCCCCGCATTATATTTCGTGCAACTAAAGAGCGAGTTCACGGCGTACCGCATCAGATCCGATGACGTACGCTACAGCGCAATTATCCGACATCTCGATGAACAGACAATGATCGCCGTGTCAGATATTCTCGAGACGCTAGCACAAGATAAGTACACTCATCTAAAACAGGCGCTTATAAACAGATTCACCGATTCTCAGGAAAAGCAATTACATAAATTACTAAAAAGCTTAGAGCTCGGCGATAGAAAGCCATTTAATTTGTTAAGAAAAATGAAAATTTTAGCATGCTCTAGTGTTTCCGAAAATTTATTGCATACATTGTGGTTACAGCGTTTACCTATAAGAATACAAGAATTACTCATCATCTTTGACAAGGCGGATCTAGAAAAACTTGCAGAGTGCGCGGACAAAGCATAGGAACACACCAGTCATGCTGAAGTTGCCGCCGCCGCTGCTGCGTCTAACCAAGGAGACGTTATTCAAAAGCTCACAGAACAATTAAATGAGTTAACTTCTCTGGTCGCAAAAGTAGATAAAAGAAGCCGCTCGACAAGCAGACGAAGAGATCGCCGACGCTCACGCAGCAATAGCCGTAATACAAGATTCAACAAAAAGCAACAATGCTACTACCACCGACGTTTCGGTGATGAAGCGAGAAAGTGCATTCCACCCTGCGATGCACAAAATACTATTACTCCTGCAAAGTCGGAAAACTAAAACACACACCGTTGTGAATAGAAGCCCTGAGCGATGGACTACACGTTCAAAGCAGGCTCCACATGGAGCCACACGGACAGGAACTCAGGTTTAAAATTGTTAATTGACACCGGGGCAAACATTTCGCTGTTACCAAAACAATTCAACACAAAAGGTACACTGCTTACGGCATTCCGTTTATACGCAGCGAACGGATCAATTATAAATACCTATGGAGAGAAATTACTCACGCTCAACTTTGGACTTCGCAGACTTTTTAAATGGTCTTTCTACATAGCAGAAATTACCCGCCCAATCATAGGCACGGACTTACTGAAACACTACGGTCTATTGGTCGGCATAAAAGGTAAATGCTTAATAGATAATCTTACTAACTGTACAGTTACATGAGTACAGCGCTGGACAAAGCAAGCTATCATCCACACCATTAACCCTGGTTCTAAATACCACGCAATTTTAAGTGAGTTTCCAAGCTTAACCAAACCGACGCAGCCACCGACGCTGAAGTCACATAGAATACTCCACCATATTGTAACCAAGGGTCCACCAGTCGCGAGCCGTCCAAGACGTTTACCTCCAGAGAAGTTAAAGATAACGAAAGCCGAATGCGCACATCTTACCAAAGCTGAGATATATCGACCATCAAACAATCCATGGGCCGCACCGTTGCACATGGCCCCAAAAAAGCAAGAGAGTCAATGGCGGCCATGTGGGGATTATAGAGGGTTAAATGCCAACACAATGTATGACCACTACCCATTACCACATATCCACGACTTTACTTACGGACTTGACGGTAAAAAAATATTTTCTTCTATTGACTTAATCAAAACCTATTATCAATTTCCAGTCAACGAAGAGGACGTCAAAAAACAGCAGTAACAACTCTTTTTGGACTCTATGAGTTTATGGCAATGCCTTTTGGCCTAAGAAATGCAGCCCAAACCTTTCAAAGGCTAATGAACAAAGTTCTACAAAGGTTAGAATTCTGCTCCTTTTATATAGATGACATACTCGTCGCGTCTAGAAATGAAGAAGAACACATACAACATCTACGAGAAGTTTTTGCAAGATTACAGGAAGCCGGTATCACGCTCAACCCTTCCAAATGTGTTTTTGGCGTCACGGAAATCGAATTCCTAAGCCACCTAGTTTTGTCAAAGGATATCAAACCACTACCACAAAAGGTTAGAGCAATCACAGAATATCCAAAACCAAAAACTGTTCTACAGTTACAAAGATTTTTAGGTATGATTAATTACTACCGCATATACTTAAAAAACGCCGCAAAGAATCAAGCAGTCTTAAATGAATACCTGAAGAACGGAAAGAAAAGAGAGAACCGACCAGTCAAATGGACTCACAAAGCCACTCAAGCATTCCAAGGCTGTAACAAAGAGCCATTGCAAGCCACATTGCTGTCTCACCCAATCGCATCTGCAAGACTAACGCTCACTACGGACGCATCCGACGTGGCAATCGGCATAAATTTAGAACAGGAAAGTAATGGAAATAATCAGCCAATAGCATTCTTCTCCAAGAAGCTGAGCAACACGCAGAAGAACTACAGCGCTTACGACAGAGAGTTGTTAGTCATATACGAAAGCATTAAATATTTTAAGGATCTGCTTCAAGGTTGTGAGTTAGTAATTAAGACCGACCATAAACCATTGGTGTACGTTTTCAAACAAAAAACGGACAAAGCATCACCAAAGCAAGCTCGGCAATTGGATCTCATCGCAAAGTGCTCTACAAGAATCATTCACGTCTCAGGCAAACATAATGTAGTAGCTGATACTTTGTCAAGAATTGATGCCGTGGATACAACAGTAATAGTCAGCACCGACAAACTGGCTCAAGAGCAGGCTAAGGATAAGGAACTGCAACAACTTCTCAGAGGCACTACCTCTCTGCAACTCCAAGAATTCAACTTAACTGAAACACAATCACCACTTTACTGCAATGTCTTGAGAGGAACAATACGCCCATATGTACCTAAAACTCTAAGAAGGCGCATATTCGACACAGTCCACGAAATGTCTCATCCAAGCGGACGAGCCACTAGTCACCAGATACGCCAAAAATTTGTGTGGCCAGGCATCAACAAAGACGTGGGTCACTGGGCATGTACACCCAAGGACTTTGATTCTGTCCATGGGGAAATTTTCCAAACTGAGAAGTCACTATCTTTCTACATACTCACAGTTCATGATTAACGTAACAACCAATAAGCTCTAGTCGTTTCATTAATCATGAACATATCAGGTACATTTAGACCTTATTGGACCATTACCTATAGTTAAGAACTTTTGATACTGCTTAACAATGGCCGATCGTTTTTCTAGATGGCCAGAGGTCGTTCTACTAACAGACATAACGGCTGAAACTGTGGCAACAATTTTTTGTACTCAGTGGATTGCAAGGTTCGGAGTTCCTACGGTCATAACTACGGATCAAGGCCGTCAATTTGAGGCCAAACTTTTTAAGGCTCTCACAAACATGCTGGGTTGCTCCAAAACGAGGACAAAGGCCTATTACTCTAACAGCCTCTAACAGTCTACTTGAACGTTGGCACCGCTCCCTAAAGACAGCTATTATGTGCAACGACGCAACTACAAAATGGGTTAAGCGCCTATTTACGATCCTACTACTATTTACGGCCTACGCACATGCTACAAGGAGGACATCAAATGTTCGACAGCAGAGCTGGTGTACGGAACAACTTTTATAATCCCAGGAGAATTCTTCAAAAACGCCGATTTCATCATTGTTCGCGAACTGAACTCCGTTCGCTTAAGTTCGGCGGAACAAACGGCTGGTTCCGTTCCGCGAGAACGCGGAATATTGGTGCGAAAGAGAGGCACGGTTTCGAAGCGTAGTTGAAAGGAGAGCAAGCGCCGTAGCAAGCACAAGCAGGATAGCGAGCGAGAGAGTATGCGAGTGGAATGAAGGAGTGTGAGAAAGCGAGAGAATGCAAGAGCGGTTCGAGACGGAGTAAGTTGAGAAAGTGATAGAGAGAGAAGGAATGAGATAAGCAAATAAGGTGATTGTTGATCAAGCAACACTGTTAATGATTGCACAGTCACACAAAGTTTTTATTTTTAATAAAGTTTGTTGTTAATCGTCCGATACAAATTGTGTAGTTTACAGAAGTGTAGTTTACAGAAAAGCCGATTTGCACCGCACTCACTCACACTACTAGGTGAAGCTACACTCCGATTATCGAGTGACGAACGGATTAATTAAATGTTTTTACACAATTGTTAACTGAGAACTCGTTTTTAGTGTAGTCGTATACACTGCAATCACGTCCGTGAAATGTACGGTGCTCCTTGGTTTGCACGAGAAGTTTTAGCGTAACCACGGAAATTCGGCTAAGTCTTTTCTCTCACAATTAGAACGATACGTCTCAACCGTGTGCTTGCTAGTTCGTTTTTGGCCGGAAATCGACAGGAATGCTGATCCGTGCCCGAATTTGCCTATTCCATGGTGGGGCAACCGCTTTACAATATCACGCAAGATCGCCTCCTAGTTCTTCTGTATGCGAACGCGGAATTTGAGTAAACACGTAAATACGAGTTGTTGTTGAAACCGTGTCTTAAGCTGAGATACAATTTCACGAACGAAAGTCGTGGCCACATATGAAATTTATAGAATGCGAGAAACTGAAGGGACGAACGTTCGCGTGATATCAAACTAAATAATCGGATATATTTAAATCGATTTACTGACTAAACTTAAGAATTTTCTGACGCAAATAATACCGGAATATTTCTTACAATTAAGTTGAAGCACGTAATTCAAATTTTGATAACACATTTTACGATCTTTAGCAATCATAGAACCCGAGGTATTCACCCAAAACCTATGAAACCACATGCGTAAGTTACAGTCTCAGCCAACAGCACACCACGGAAAACACAGCGCATTTATGCACAAGGTCCTATCGACCTCCATACATGTGTTTGTCAGAGATGATACGACAAAAAAGCCTTTACAGTCACCTTATTCAGGCCCACACGAAGTCATCGTCAGGGCAAACGAACGTATGTACACCCAAGGACTTTGATTCTGTCCATGGGGAAATTTTCCAAACTGAAAAGTCGCTATCCTTCTACATACTTACAGTTCATGATTAACGTAACGACACAGAACATATACTATGAGAAATGAAAGCTCTGTACTTAACATGGGAAACAAAAAAGCACTGCCATCTGGTAGTGAAGTGGGAAATTAAATGGATTGTAGAAAGGGGGTCAAGGGAGTCTTCAGAAAAGAGAATAGAAGAAGCTTATTTATGCAGACAATAACCATTAACTTATGCCGGAACCGGTAAAGTTCATTATTAGGATTTCAATGCTTCTGTTTACCGAGGTCTCAATAAACAGTAGCCTTGAAATTCTAGTATTGAACTTTACTAGATCCTGCATAAGTTAATTGTTATTGCCTGCATAAACTATTCGTTGCTCTGCACTATTGGAGAGACCAGTTCATCAATGCTACCACACGAAAATCGAGTGAGCAGATGTTGACTCTTACCAACTTATATCAAGGCATTTTCTGATTGGTCATTTCAACTCCCACTTTCAAGTGAGCCTTACTTTCCGTGTTACCGGAAACCGCTATATTAGTTTCACCCACGTGGTCTCGAAGTTTTGGCACTTATATCAAATTTTATCTATATCCAGGTTGTCCGGAAAATCGCTACGAATATTTCGGGACGTGATTTGGGACCCCAAAATAAGAAAAAAAAGCTATATAAACATAAGTCCGGAAATAAATTGTTTTAGAGTTATAGCCACTTTTATGTTAAAAAAAATTGTATTTTATAGTCCACCTGGCATCTCTTCTTAAATTTTTTTGATTAAATTCCTAATTTTTTTATTTTCATTTCTTATTTTTTTAATTTTTTAATTTTATTATTTTTTAATTTAATTAATAATTTTTATTTTTTAATTTTTTTTAAATTTTTCGATATTTGTAATTACATTATTTTTTAACACATTATTTAATTAAATAAAAAAATAATAAAATTTGAAAATTAAAAAAATAAGAAATCAAAATTAAAAAAATTAGGAATTTAATAAAAAAATTTAAGAAGGGATGCCACGCAGCTTACTATAAAATACGATTTTTTTTTTAACATGAAAAAGGCTATAACTCAGAAACGACTTATTTTTGGACCTATACTTATATAGCTTTTTTTCCTTTTTTGGGGGTCCTAAATCAGGTCCCGAAATATTCGTAGCAATTTTTTGGACACCCTGTATATATCAAAGTTTCGCGAAGTAAAACAAACACGACGTCCGTTGGAAATCGGGGAGTTGCGGAACGCGTTAATGGCGTGTATTGCACGCGGTAGTCTACGCGGATTGGATGGTGCGCTGGGGCGATTCCGCGATTCGCCCGAGTGGCCTCCTGCAAGGTGCGGGTCAAGGCGCGGGTGCCCTGGCAATATTCTGAGGCTGGTTTTCTATTCCTGCACTAGACTGCACTGGAACGTTCCTTCTTGTTTTCACTAACTTTCAAATATATATCTATTTCACTTTAAGTGCACACTAATTCAGGGAGTTCAGGAACAGAAAACAAACGGCTGGTTTACGAGTCGGTCAAGAATGCTCGACGAGCGCGTATTCTTCGAGTATACTCCAGGGGCGTTTTGTTACAAGTACGAAATGGTTCATAAAGATAAATAGACCTCTAGGGATTTCTTAATATTATAATTTGTAACTATATAGCTTGTTATACGCGGTTTAGGAAGTGACTCTCTTTGTTCATATTCTTTTGGATAATTTATTATTATAGAATTTGTTAATAGTTTGCCATGAGAATAAAATTTTAGAATTTTTGCTTGGTTTTAGATTTTAATTGAGATGAGATAAGAGAGGAAGCTTAATGGTAGCTGCTGCTCAGGGTTGCAAATAAATGATTAAATTTTTGATTTAATTCCCGATTAATTAAGAAATAAGCCTGTATTATAATCGCTATTTACGGATTTGTTCAATTGATAATTAAATCTATAATCGTCGATTACCATCTAAACTAATTACTAGTTAAAATTCTAATTCTTAATTGTACAGTTAATAATTAATAAATAAACTTAATTTTCAATTAAAACTAAAGTAAAATAACAATTGGATTTTTAGTTATTAATTATACAGCTTGCAAGTAATAATTAAATTTTTAATCGTTAATTATAACTAAATTAATTGATAAATATTATAAACTTTTAATTGTTAATTATAAGTGTAACGACCCCGTTTTTCCCACGGATGGTGGTCGGTCAGGAACGAGAGCGCGAAGGGTCGCAGAGAGAATTAGACTTGTGTATGGTGAAAAAAATAAAGATTTATTAGTTGAATAATAAAGTGTAGAAATCAAAAATACAGAAAAATAAAACGGATAATACACGCGGGACGGAATCAATAATACATAAAACACGCGGACGCTGTACGTGACAGTTTGAACGGTTCACAATATTCGCAGACAGAAATCACGGTAATACGATCGGCTATTTACAAAGCGACGATGTCACGAGACGAATTTCGGAATACGCGTATAGATTTACCGACTCGTGACGTCAACAGATCCTTGGAACAGGCAGTGTTATCCTTGAAGCGTCAATTTTCAGCCACCGAGTGCAAAAAAAATTGCACCCACTGATGGGGAGAAAATGCTACGAGTGCTGTTTCTTCTGCATTCGATGGCTGCAAATTGATCTTTCAACGGCAACACTGAAACAGGTGGCCATGTTGTTTTAACCGGAACAATAACTTCTCGGCGCGGAGCACGGCGGGAGCGCGGCGCGATACACGGATCCGTATATTTCGCTGTTCGGTTCGCGCAGACCGTCACGAGGCGGTTATACCGCAGAAGTTTTTGCCGGGTGACAATACCTCGCGCCACACAATTATCATACAATATTTAAAAAATGTTTTTAAAAACATTTAAAAAAAATTTTTGAAAACATTTTGTTGCGTCCGGACGTTGTGGTTTTTGAATTTTTATGTTATTTTATTATTTTTATGTTAGGGTTTTATATTTTTAAATGGGTTGTTGTCACCAGTCCTGCATTTTACCAGGACAAAATTATTGATTGATTTTTTTTATTATTAGTTTCGAATATTTAATTATGATTAAATAGATTAGATGATTATTTTGCATATTATTATTTATATATGATATTATTATTATTTATTTGGGTAATATAGCTAGGAAGCGGTGGTATGGGATTGCGTTAAATGATTTTATGAACATGGTTAAGTGGAAAATAATTCTATAAATTTTATTTAAGTGAAAATGTATGAAGGAAATACAGTACCGCCCAAAATTATATCACCTTTCGATTTTTGGAGCATAACTTTCATCGAAGTGTATCAATGCACTCAAAATTTTATAGTAAATTTTTGATGAAAGATACACCTCGTATATAAAGTATAATGAGATTTGACAACATACATTATGATCTTCGAATTTTTTTTTAAGTTTTTCATAGTTGTACTTTTGTACTTTTTTTGTTTTTCGTGTCACAATCATTATTCTTACCACCATAACCTAGTTTTAGCAGTTAAATTTAATATTCCACATTAATTATACTTGTTATGACTCAAAATTAATTATGATTTAAATTTTACATATTTTGGAAATTTTTAATAAAAATAATTTTCTACATGTTGCTGTGTTTATTATTTAATAAAAAGTTGTTATTTACATAAATTATATTTATCATTAAAATATATTACAATTTAAGAAAGATTTGGGTCTTTTAAAACAAATTATGCTCAAAAATAACCGAAAGGTGATATAATTTTATCCGGTACTGTAATTGGTTACAAAAGGTTTGATCTTAAAATACATATGAATGTATTGGTTTTATTATAAAATATATACACGCACGCGCACACGCGACACGCACACACGCACACACACGCGCGCGCGCGCGCGCGCGAACACGCGACACGCCCACACATACACACGCGCACACGCACAAACACACACACACACACACGCACGCACGCACGCACACACACGCACACGCACACACACATATTATAATAAAGAGAATGAATATAAAAGAATGATTGTGAGATGATTAATTACAATTTGCATGAATATGAATGGAAGATTGAGATAACAATATTTATATAAATAAGAATAATATATTAATAATAATATTTACGTGTCTACAAAATATAATTGGTTTAAATATTAACAATAATAATAATATCTAATTAGATGTGTTAAAATTTAATAATTTTAAGGGATTTTTTGTATTCGAAAATTTGATTTACGACTGATATAATTAGAGGTAGTTTTCGCGTCTTTATATGTTTTTAGTGTAAATTGACGGAGGCATGGGGCGCGTGGGTTTTCTATCTGGAATATAATCGTACGAGGGTTTAGCTGCCCTCCTTCTAAATTCAATCTCCCTCCTTACATCACATTTTGGAAGATGAAAAGAAGCGGTGAAAACCGACGGTTCTAGTACCAGTGATTTCACCAAGAAAGAGAGGACGTTAGGCAACTCTGGCCAATGCCAAGGAATCAAAATCCTTGATTGCATTTAATTCTTTGCGAAAAGCGCGTAAAAATTGTCTGCGGCCTCCGGCTTTGCCGCGATGTGTCTTCTTACCCATGTTGCTTTACGAAAGATTGCCATTATGCCGATTAATACAAAATTCTAATAAAAAAATAAAATAAAATAATTTCTTACCAATTTCCGTGTGATTAAATTAACTTAGAGAAAGAGAAGAGAGAGAGAGAGAGAGAGAGAGAGAGAGGATTGTTTACATAGAAGCGTACGTGCAGGAATACGTCGTGAAAAACAGTAGGAGTGAACTTGAAAATTATATGTTAAATTATTAATTATTTAGATTCTACATTTAAGATTGAAGATTGTATTTAGTTCTAATTTTAAATTAAACGTTTTAGTTTAATTTTAAATTTGATAACTGAAGCGTTGCAGAATAACTCAAAATGCCGGTGGGATTTTTTGAAGAAGGAAGTGAGGTTAAGGAATATATCATAAAAGGGAAAATAGGTGACGAAGAAAGCGAAACACAAGCGTGAAACTCAGCCGCGTGCAGCTCGAAAAATCTCTTTTAGAGTAAAAGGAAAAATTGGAAAGGAGAAGGTCAGTAGGTATCGGGAAGTGAGGCAAGCAAGTTACGCCGCGACCAACCCCTGCACCTAGAAAAAGGAAAACGAGGAAGGAGGGAAGAAGCGGTGAGGTTTAACGGCCATGTTCTACTAGGGAGAGGAAGTGAAGGAAGGAGACATCCCGATGCTATACTCCAACTGCTTCGTTCTTGAAAATAACCCTCCCGTCGTTGTGATCTTTCTGGCAGTCTTACCGTTTGTTGTCGCTTGGTAAGCGCACACTCCGACTGTTCAGAGCGATCTGTTCAAAAAACGCTCCGTGCGCACGAGGTTATGGGTTTGAAAATGGCATTGCAACGCGCTCTCGCGGCTAGCGCCGGCTCCCGCGCTTGTAGACGCTCGCGCGGGGCGAACAGCAGAGGTGGGGGTGGGGAGGAGCTACGTTTCGCCGGGCGGCCGTATTCCGACACGCGACCGCGTGTCGCCGAACGTTCGAAAAACACTGGACGAGTGCGCGCGCTCGCGGGCATATTCTTTTAAATTCTAATGTTTTTAAAATCACAATTTTTCAACATATTTAGGCCAAATGAGTTTGATATATTAATTAATTATTTAATTACGTAATTCAACAAATGTCAGTTTAACATTAATATTAAAGTAAATTTTACTAAAATGGTATTTTATTCTTTGCGGAGTACACTGCGGACCTCCGCTCCGATTACATAGTTTCGACATTTTATTTCTCGCATCCTTTACAACGCACGAGAGAGAGAGAGAGAGAGAGAGAGAGAAAGATCACTCATCCATTCATACCTCGACACTCATTCTCTGGACCTCCGTTTCCGCCGCATTTTTCTCTCTTCTTTCCACACTCTCATTCATACTCAGCCACCCTCCTCCCTCTTTCATCTCCTCCAGTTTCTTCATCCAAATCTCTCCCTCCTCCCTCTCACCTAAAACCTCTTCCACCATCTCTTGCCATCCCTTTTTCGTCTTCCAATCCGTGCATTCCTCCCATATATATTCCCATGTTTCCTCTCCCCATCTACATATCCTACACTTTCTTTTCTCCTTCTTTTCCCAGTATCTACCTCCTCTCATACCGTCTCCTAACCTAAACCTTGCAATCCTTTTCCATCTTTCCTCCTTCTAATCCCTCTTCAAGTATTCCGGCACTCCCTTTTCCTTCACTCTATTATACCATCTGTTGAACCTTGAGCTCCTAATTCTTTCCCACCTTTCCTCTTCCTGCCGCCTCCTCTCTCTTGTTACCAACTCTTCCCCCCTTAACCCTCCTTCTTTTCTCAACTTTTCTATCTCTTTGATATTCCAGCTCTTCTCTTCATAGAAACCTCTTCTTTCTTCCTCCCATTTTTCCATTACCTTTCCCTCCTTTGTTCTATCTCTTATCTCCTCCCAACACAACCTTGCCAACTCCCCCCCTCCTCCTTCTCCCAGTTTCTTTTCATAGCTCCATGCCCTCATTCCTGCACTTTCCCTTAATTTTTCCCTTTGCACCTCCTCCCTTACCATGTACCCCGGTGTGTACCTTTCCACCCCTATTACCTATATCAATCACCTGTCCTGTATCCTCTCTACCCCTTCCTTTTGTTTCCACCCCCAAATTTCTGCACCATAGCTAACCACCGTCCACACTAACCTATCAAACAACCACAGCCTTCTAGCCCCCCCCCCTCGATGGTGACCCACCTTGACGTGGTGAGGGGGCTGCCCTCTTCCTCGAGTCGCCTTCGGGCGAGGAGAGACGGAGGGTCTAAGAGGTCACCGGGAAGGCATCTGCCTTCCATTGGAAAGCAGCTGCGCTGCCCAAGGCGCCTTTGGCGCGGCGGGCACGAGAGGTGGAGGGGCTAGCAATTCCCGTGTCTGGGGACGGTGTCGTTTTCACGGCTCGCGTCCTGGCACGGGGAGAGCTGGCCCCTCAAAGGGTAGGACGGGCCGGCGAGATCTCGGTGTTACCGAACCCGCCGGGCTGAGCCGTCTCCGGGCCGCCTGGACGTATTCCAGGGCAGGGTCGGAGCGGTGGGGATGTCCCGGCGCGTGCATCATGGGAAACTCTCCCCGATGCATCGGGTCGGGGCGACCCTCGGGCCGCTCGGACTTTTCCGAGGCAGGGCCGAGGGCGTGTGCGGACAGCGGCGAGGAGTTTCTGTGAAGGGACTTGTCCCGGAACGGAGCCCCTCGCCGCTCCCAATTGGACGAGACGGGCCGCTGGGACCCCGGTGTCAACCGGACCCAGCGGGCTGGGCCGTCTCCGGGCCGCCCGGAATTATTCCGGGGCAGGGTCGGAGCGGTGGAGGACGGTCCAGAGCGTACCTCGTGGGAAACTCTCCCCGAGGTTACGGGCTGGACTGGCCCCGGGGCCGCTCGGGAGTATTCCGAGGCGGGGCCCGGGGCGGTGTTGGCTGGCCCGGCATTCCGCGACGGCGTCCCTTCCGAAGCGGCTGCTGGGCTGGAGTCTTGTCCCCCCTGGGGATTATTTTACCCTGGGTGGACGTGCTGAGCGCCACAGCGGTTAGGGTGCGGAAGGGGCGTCGCTTCCGTTACCTGACCCGTCCGTGGGGCCCCCCGGGTGGCGCCACCTGTGACGGTGCCCTCACTGTCGGAGGCGGGGGACCCCTGAAAGCCCATGCGGGGCGAGCCCTTGATGGCTCCTCCGTATGGGTGTGTAGGGGGCTGGAGGCCTGAGCACCGGATGTCACATTCCCGGTGCCCGACCCCCCGAGAGTACCCGGGGCACTCCTCCTCAATACCTGTATTGGGGCGGAGTGGGAGATACGCCGGTCGGTGCAGCCGTCACGGGGAGTGGGATTCATTTCAAAATGTCAAATACCAACTAACTAACAAAGGTGCCGGCAGTCACCCTTTTCAGGTGTGACGTACAGGCGAGCACCAGCTCGCGGGGTGGCCTGGGAGGGATGAAGGCTTCTTCATCCCTTCCAGATCTGAAGGGCGACGTGTCGCCCACTGAAGGGAGGGACCTTTTAAGGCATAGGCGAGGACCCAGCACCGGTGCCGGCGGGCTGGAACTATTTAGCCCGACTGACGCACAAGGTGCCGACGAAGGGAAGCGGATGCCCCCGTACAACATACGGGAATTCCCGCCCTTAACAACTAAAGGAGCGCATGGGAAAGCCACTTCCGGCACCAAACCGGGCCCGGCCTGCAGCAAGGGCAAGAAGCCCGACAGCTGCAACGCCGGGGCGGCAAACACCGGGCCAGGGGCCGAATCCGGAACAACCGGCATAAGGAGGGGCGACTCCTCTCTGTCGGTGGGCTCCGTGACCCCGCTGCCCTTGGACGATGACGTCTTTATGGACGTCGAGACCGAGGGAGCTGGGCCATGGGGGCACGGCAGGAAAAGATCGAGGCGGAAGGAGACGAGAAACACCATCCTGTCTTCCTCCGACTCTAAGGAGGGCCTGACAAAAAAGGGACGGAGGAGACCCGCCAAAGACCCCTCTCACGAGAAGCAATTTACGGCGGAGGCCCTGGCCCGAAAGGCCGAGGCGGAGAGGGCGAGAAAAATCAAAAGGGATCACAGGATAATCCTAGATCCTGAAACAAAGCCCTCCTCCGAACGCGCCACGAGGGCCAATAATGAGGCTCTCGAACGCGCAGAGGAGTTAGAGCGACAACCGACGGCGGCAGTGGCCGCCGTCATGACTCAAGGGTTAGGCATATTGGCCAAATCCGTAGAAAGGTCCCATAATATACAGGGCCCGATCCGAAAGGACTTATGGCTGGCCTACACAGAATTAACAGCCGGCCTAACTACAATCCTGGCCAGACAAGAGGAGGGTGGCGAGGCGCGACAGCGCTGAGAGAGTAGTGTGGCCCTGGACCAAGCCAGAGCTAGGTGGGCCTCAGAAAAGCAGAAACTGGAAGCCGAGCTGGGGCAGCTACGCGTCCGGGTCGCACTACTCGAGAAAGAGGCTCCTACTCGAACGAGAGATAGGAACACCAAAGTCGGGATACAAACCGACACGGACCTTGACACTGAGGTACTGGGCTGCCTTGTGAAGACCTATCAGCGGTCTCCACGGGATAGCTCAGAGCCGGGACCCTCCAATGTGGAGAAACCGAATATAGGGACGAAGATCCCCCCGAAAAAGAAGCCGGTGGTGATCACAGTAGAAAAATTAAAGGAGCCATTCTTCCGTCCGCCGCTTAGAGGGGTTCGCAAGCAGCTGAACCCACTCTCGAAGGCGGCGGACGTAAGGGTGGCCCCAGCCCCCACCCCCCCTCCTAACCAACCCGTCCGCCAGCACCCTGTCGTTAGGACAGAGCGGACTGGAGCGGGGGAAAAAATGAGGAGTGGCAGAACCCTAACGGAGGACGACCTAAAGGAGGCCCTAAACAGGATCCTCCCGGCCGTCCTCCGCGAACTGGGCGGCATTCCTGTTAACACCACTACAGAGCAGGACACCACCCAGAACGCGAAGAAGAAAAAAAAAGAAGAAGAAGACCTTGACGGGGGACACAACCCCCCCGCGTGGAAACCAGGACCCAGGGTGGAGCGGGCGCGACTACCAGCGGGGGGACCAACGACAACGCCCCCGCAAACAGACCAACCGCGCCCTCCATCCTAGAGCTTTGGACAGAAGTAATTGGCCGAAAGGCCAAGAGGAAGGTCGCCCAGGCCAATAACAACAACAACACGGCGAGACCCCCTCCCCTTCGAACCCCCCCCCCACCAACATCTCTTTCTAAGAAGAAGAAGAAAAAGGGGGGGGGGAGAAAGGAAGAACAAGGAGGATCCGGGGGTACACCCTCGACGGGAGTTAACGCTCGCGGGCCGGCCAGGACGCCTAAAATCCGACCACCGAACACGGGGGCCATAACCATAACCTGTGCCGACCCGGGATCGTACACGCAGGTCCTTAAGACCGCGAGGGAGAAAGTCAACCTTTCCTCCCTCGGGATCGAGGACCTACGCCCCCGCAGGGCCGTTACCGGCGCCCTTATCTTCGAAGTTAGGGGCGCCGACAACGGCACCAAAGCGGACGCTCTCGCCGAGGACATAAGGATGGCCTTGGGCAACAGGGACAACGTTAAGGTGGCTCGACCGTCGAAAACGTCACTATCTCCCCTAACTCTTTTCTTAACCCCTCTATCCCTTTCTCCTTTGCCTTCACTCCTTTTATAATTATGTTTCTCTTCCTCTCTTCCCTTTTCCTCTTTTTCCCCTCTAACTCTATTCTCTTCATTCTTTCTTCCTTCATTCCCCCCTTCCTTCCTCTCTCCATTTGCCCTATCCTTTCCTCTTCCTTCTCTTCCTCATCCCCTTCTTCCTTCTCCTCCCTTCCTCTACCTTTCTCAATTTCTTCCACTCTTTTCTCTAAATTGTCTAATCTTTTCCTCATATCTTCCATCCATTCCCTCATCTCTGCTTTCCCCTCCTTTACCTATCTTAATTTCGCTTTAATTTCCTTAAAACCCTCTCTCACCTCCCTTAATATCTCACACAACCCCCCTTCTTCTTGCTTTTTTGGCTGCTTTTCTAGCTGTTTTTCTGGCGATCTCAATACCTTTATACTTTTTTTAAAGATACCTGCCTGTAATGCATCTATCTCCTTCTTTTTCTCTCCTCTTTTAAACGCATCTATCAGCGATAGACTATATACTCCATCCCTCATCTTTTCTGCTTTGCTTGGTCTTCCCACCTTCCTCTTCTCCTCCCCTTTCCCCTCCTCTACTACCCTTTCCCTCTCCTTCCCTCCCTCCTTTCCTTCCTCCATCTCGTCTTTCTTCTAACCTGTTAACTTTTCCTATTCAATAGTTTATTTACTTGCAGTCAGGTTAAAAATTTTTGAAATATTTATATATTTATTTTAATAATTTTAAATAAAATGTAAATAATTCTTTTTTTAAATTAAGTAATCTATTTTTGCAGAAAATATTTACTATAAAATATGACTCTTTTTATATTTAAGATGATCACACTTTTTAATCTAAGAAAACATTTTGTTTGTCAAGTTTAATAATATTTTTAGCTTATTTGTAAATCATTTTATAAATGTAGCAAATGTAAAAATACAAAATTATATTAGGATAATATATCGGTTGCTCAAAAATTACTCTAATTCAAAATTTCCCGCAACTTACTCTCTCTTGCTATGCTTCTCGCTTCTATCGCCCGCTGTCGCTACCCTCCCTCTTTTCTGCTTCCTTTCTACTCTCTATACCTGCTCTCCCGTCTAACCTCCAAATCCCGTCCCAACCCTACTATCACTCTCACTATTCCCTTACCCCAGCCCTTTACCCTTATTCGCCCTCCTCCACCAGCATCTTCCCTTTCCCTTCACCTCCTCGCACTCCACCACGTCTCACCTTATCCCCTTACTCCTGTTTATCAATCGCACTCTCCACACACACACGTCAATCACTCTCGCTACCGGAAACGGAAGTCCTTAAAGTAAATTTTATAAATTCATAAATAAATTTATAGATTAACGCGGTTATTTTAAAAATGCTTTAATTTAAAAATATTATCAGATGATGTTAGAAAAAAAAAAAGAAAAAAGTTTTGAACGCCAGACATAACAATTTATAAAAACGTTAAAAATAATGGGTACCCTTTTTTCATTAAAAAAATGTTTATATTAACGTAAAAAAAATGATTTTTAAAAGTAGGAGTCTATGAGAGTTCTAACCCAAGTGCTCCAAAGGGGGAGGGGGGATGAGGTGCGCGGCGGGAAATGTGGATGCGGGGGTTAGGAAAAGGGGGTAAAGACGTCACCCCTGAGATTTACCCTTATCTTTGTTTACATAAACAATGATAAGGGTTATATGTTTTGTAACGACCTGATTTTTCCGCGCACGGGGCGGCGTGAGTTCGGCAGACGAGGACGCGGATGAGGTCGCCAAGAGAACTAGACGTCGTGGATGGTAGATAGAATAAACTTTATTTCGCGTAGACGGTGCGGTACAAGATAGTAGCGTTCTGGACACGGCGCGCGGACGCACGAATGACGATGACGCTCGGACGGACGTAACAAAAGCTTATATCTACGCGCGGACGGACAAACGGAAAATCAGAACACGCGGACAAACAAAGACGGCAAGTCGAACGCGGTGATTGGAACGGTCGGATTTAAACGCGATATTTACAGGCGGTGTTTATTTACAAGTGAGGGACTCCGAGCCGAGTTTCTCGGAATTTGGAATCCCTGTTGATGCGCTGGTGCCGTGGCCTTGCTGAAGGTCGCGGCTACAGCCGGAGAAGTCGCACGGAGAACTCCACACCCCGAGTCATGAGTCGATACCGTGGCAGGAAAGCGGATCGGGAAAGTACCAATTACCAGGATCTCCTGGTGGAGCCCAAGATAAACTTGAGCCCGTGAACCGGCAGTCTGGGAAGCGGATGACTAGTTGTCAAGATCACTTGACGGAAGCTAAGTTCTCTTAACTCCGATTAGCGCTCAGGATGTACTTCTTTTTCGGACGGAAGGCGGACGGAAAAGAAGCCCTGACTATCGGCGCTTATATAGCCGAATCTCGAGGGCAGGTACGGAACGGTGCGGTTACGGAAGGGGAATCTCTGCCGCTCGAGATCGGCAGCGACCGCCACTTCGGTCGCTTTACGGAGCGCATGCGCGCGGAGATTTCTCAACGCGCGGATGCGTATACGCGCGCTACGCCGGTTTTGAAGTTTTGTTAGCGCTGTGCGCCGGTTTCTTGCTGTCTGGCGGTTGTTCGGCCGGACAGCTTGGAACGGCGGACGGTCCGAGGGGGGCGCGGAAAGGTGGTTTGTTACAGTTTACATAAACAGAGATAACCGTTATTAATTTATATAGATAGTGATAACCGTTATCTGTTTGTGTAAATAGACAGCTGTGGGAGTGGATGGGGGAACCATCGGTGCCTGAGTTAGAACTCTCATAATATACAGGGTGTTTCAGACCACGCGTACACCCCTTTTCTCTTCGCAGGATTAGGACCAATCAAAAATATGTTCAGACGAAAGTTGTAGGGTTTCAAAAGATCTATTCAATGATCTTATCAGTTTGACCTTGGATGGCGTCGCCAAGGTCAGATCGAAATTACATTAAGTTTTTTAAATGAAACACCCTATTTTTGATTCCAGAATCTAATAGCTGGTGTCAAGACCTTTCCAAAACACTACAAGAAAGTTTATTTTCGTTGACTACTTTCCGAGTTGTGCGGCTTGAAAGTTACACTACCGCCAACACCATGTAAATAACAATATAAAATCACGCGTTACGCAGAAAGCCGTGTAGCCGACACAAAGAAAGTAAACACGCGAGCCGGGCCAACAAAAACAGATCATGAAAAATCGTGAAAGTTAGCTGTCGCGACCGTAGATAGTCACGTACATATGTATGTCATAATATTATGTAATTACATTATTACTTTAACGGTAGCACATGAGCAATAACGAGCGCGGCTTTCTGCGTAACGATGTCTAACTCGTGATTTTATACATATTGTTATTTGCATAGGATGTAGTAGAGATGTATTCACCACAACGCTATTGTGACTCAACTCAACACGAGTGACAATAACTCTCTCAAACATGTCACCTACGTCTTCAATAACCGTCATATCAGTATCAATCGCGCAACAAAAATCCGATCCTTTTTATTAGTCTAGGTTTATTTAGCCATGTCCTATTCCAATGAAGAAGCATATGATATGCTGCTAATTTTAGGTAAGTGTCGAGGTACATTCATTGCAGCGGAAAGATTGTGGCGGGAACGTTATCCTGATCGGACTCCTCACTCGCTAAATGTTTTTTCACGTTTGGCTAAACGAATCAAAATTAAAGGTGTCGTTCAGCCTCAACATAACAAAGGTACACAAATTCGTCGTCCGATTATGGATGAAAGAACAGTGGAAATTCTTGCATCGACAGAATTGAACCCTTATGATTCTTTAAGACGACGAGAACAAGATTCTGGTGTTAGTAAAATCAGTGTTTGGCGCATTTTAAAAAATAACAAATTTCACCCTTACAGAATGTCTGTTCATCAAGCGTTGAATTATAACGATATTAGACAGAGACTTGTATTTTGCAACTTTATAAGACAGCAACCACTTGATTTCCACTTGAAAATTTTATTTTCTGACGAATGTACACTTAAAAGTGATGGATCTGTTAATACTTGGAACTCTCGTTATTGGGCACAAAATAATCCTCACTGGTTGAGAGAAGTAGATCATCAAACCATTTGGAAAGTCAATGTTTGGTGTGGAATTATTGGAAGTCAAATCATAGGTCCTGTTTTCTTTGACGAAAATCTAAACGGTGATAGATATTCCGCCTTGATAATGACAGATCTTCCTGTCTTACTAGAAAATATTCCTCTGCAATTGCGCCTGAACATGTGGTTCCAACAAGATGCATGTCCGTCTCATACATCGAGAGTTGCTCGTGCGGCATTAAATACTATGTTCCCCGACAAGTGGATAGGCAAATACGGTCCAATCAATTATCCACCCCGATCACCAGATCTCACCGTCCTTGATTATTATTTCTGGGGAAGGATAAAAAACTTGGTCTATCATGAACGTCCGACTACGAGGGATAATATGATTCGTAGAATAAGTGAAGCAATTCGATCCTTACGTGCCGAGGAAATTCTTCGAGCAACCAATGATTTTCAAAATAGAGTTGATGCTTGCATCGCAGAGAATGGTGCTCACTTTGAACATTTAGTCGCTTAACAAAACATACACTCATTCATTCCCGAACGTGAGAGGCAAGGGGACTCACGTGAATCAAGCATCCCAAACGTGAGAGGCAAAGGGACTCACGTGAATCAAGCACCCCAAACGTGAGAGGCAAGGGGACTCACGTGAATCAAGCACCCCAAACGTGAGAGGCAAGGGGACTCACGTGAATCAAGCACCCCAAACGTGAGAGGCAAGGGGACTCACGTGAATCAAGCACCCCAAACGTGAGAGGCAAGGGGACTCACGTGAATCAAGCACCCCAAACGTGAGAGGCAAGGCGACTCACGTGAATCAAGCACCCCAATGGGATGAAATTCTCGTCACGTCCACGTCGTTCATTCTGGATAATGCTAAGCACGGGAAAATGCATACAGTCAATCTGGACATGATTGATCATCAAACAGAATCAATCCAGTTAATAAACAAAAGCAGAGTACATAAAACTTTGACTCCCCTTTTCCTCCCCCATACACATACGCATGCACGTATGCACACACCCACACACAAGATTAAATCCGACTAAGTAACCACCACATGGTACATCTTGAGTAATGCTGATGCTGGCGGTAGTGTAACTTTCAAGCCGCACAACTCGGAAAGTAGTCAACGAAAATAAACATTCTTATAGTGTTTTGGAAAGGTCTTGACACCAGCTATTAGATTCTGGAATCAAAAATAGGGTGTTCCATTTAAAAAACTTAATGTGATTTCAATCTGACCTTGGCGACGCCATCCAAGGTCAAACTGATAAGATCATTGAATAGATCTTTTGAAACCCTACAACTTTCGTCTGAACATATTTTTGATTGGTCCTAATCCTGCGAAGAGAAAAGGGGTGTACGGGTGGTCTGAAACACCCTGTATACTTATAATTTGCGGCGCGCAATATCGCGGGCCTAAAATTTGCGGTGATTATTCGCGGTCCTGACGCGGCGTTCGCGAAACTAAATTTGCACACTCCCTCGTCCTCACCTGTGAGATGGTGGTGCCTGAAGAGGATTACCCGGGGAGGCTGCCCGGCTTGTGGGAACAAATCCCTTGAAGAAGACGTTTATCCACGTTCTCCACGTCATTTTTTCTTACTCACAATGTTCACTAATCGAGAGCACGGCTACGACTGAGGAACAAAAGGCTGTGCGAGAGCATCCTTTGTCGCACCGCGTATTTATATTTAATTGCATGTATATAGAATGACGAGTATCTTTTATACGTTGTGCTCTTCCCCAATATATGGGGGAAGGGGAGGAGTAGATTTTCATGAAACGATGATTCAAGGATCGACTGCCGCTGCATGACGCAAGCTTAGGCAAAGAAGTCGCGGATAGGTAGGCAAAATATCCTTGCAAATATGATCCGTTTTTAAATACATGATTTCCCGATCATCGCGCAACGATGATGATTCAAGATAGGTATCGACTACAGCTGGATAACGCAAGCTTAGACAAAAGAAGTCGCAAACGTCGGTGCGAACATCCACCGATATGTGGGATAGATTTTCATGAAACAATGATTTAAAACAGATACCAACAGGTTGCAATAAACAAATAGCGAGGCAATGACGATGCTTCCCTCAGTTGAATAAAAGGACAAAGGAGTTGCAAATGAAATACATAATAATTCAATTAGCGCTGAGACCTCACTACATCTCTCGGGAGCATACCGAATCGGTCGCAATATGCAGTGGTAAAAATGGCTGACTGTATTGAGGATGTTGAGTTGGAAAATGTTGGAAATATAGACAACAATATGGATATTAATAATGATTTGTTCGAAAATATGCAAGTGAATTTTGAGAATTTAATGGACAAAGAATTTGACGAAGAGTTACCCAACAATAATGGTTGCAATTAGAGTGAACATCCTGAGGATTTCGTGGAAAGAGTCATGCCAAATGCGCTAATCCATGCTTTGAATCAGAGTACAAAATATTTATTGTACTGATGATTTATTTTTGATTTATTTTTATTATATGTCGTATGATTCTCGATGCACCACTGTGTGCAACGTGCATGATTGAAAGTGCGCAATACAAATGGAGAGTAATGCGCGTTGCTCGAGATCATGAAACAGATTCTTTTATTGCGCTAAACGCACGGTTGATCTTGTACCAACTGCAGGCGATCATCGTTTCTGAAGATTCCATGTGACATGTGCCCAATATGTGTGTCTATACAATAAGAAAGACATTTATTATCAGTCAAAGCGTAGATCTCAATTTTTTTTAAGCAAAGTTCGCACAAGACCACTATCGCGTTCTGCACATACAGCGGTATTGTAATTCATGTAAAGGAAAAATTTGTGAGTATCCCGAGACAAAGTGTAATACTAAGTGTACGTACTAATAACTGTGACAAACATAAAGAACATTGAACATGAACTGCTTGAGCAATATTCGCAGGTCGCAAATTTAGCGGAATGTTTCACGTGGCTGCAACGATGCGAGGAGTGCCTTGCGCAGCTCGAAAAATGTTGTAGTAGTGCCAAAGTCCTTGACTCACCGTTGGCTCTAGACTATCCATAGTGGCGAGAATCGCGCGACTCGCGGGTGCAAAAGCGCAGTTAGAAAGACGTTTTGTGCACGTTGGTGGTGATGCGCAAGCTAGCGTCGGTGGCAAAAAATTGCTCGTGTGGCGCGAGATCGACGCAGCATTTGAGTCACGTATTCTTACGGGTGCTGTAATAAATGCAGGTTATATTGAGCCGCAGCATTTCTTGGAGGATGCTAGTGATTTGGTGATCGAGCAAGTGCTAGATGCTATCGCAAAACATGGAAGTGTAAAGGTGAACACTGTATTCAACGGTGAATTTGTAAACATTCGTGACAACCGCAATAATAAAAGTCTCGCAACGAAAAACTATGAACTGTACAGAGCATCAAATTTGCGCGGTACAAACAACGCGTTATTGAAGTAATATTAGCGATGCTTGATGAGTTTCAGGAACGCGATAGTGGTTAGGCGTTACACCGAATACAGAACTTGATGGCAAATATAAACAAACTTAATCCCATGCACGCAGGATGTTGCATCAAAATGCCGATAGAAGCAAGGGACAAACGTGCGGTAATTAATGTGCAATTGAAAGACAATGCTTGCTTCGCATGGTTGGTGATGGCTGCCATGTATCCCGCCGAAAATCATTCCGACCGGGAGTCGTCATATCCTCATTATTCGACTGTTTTAAAATTTGACGATATACAATTTCCAATTGTAACGCTGGTAATTTTCGCGCGGTGCGGTGGGAGTCAGGATACGGTTGCGGATAAGCTCGCCGGATTGGTCGGGTTCGATATAATAATCGCACTCGGTATTTAGCTGACAAAATACTAAATCTTTATTTGAATGTGATATTTACAAGTAGCCTCATAGCTTATTGCGTCTAACGCCTCGTGACAAGTGGACCCAGCCTAAGCGGGGACGCAATTGGCTTACGGTGGTCGCGACGACCAATCGCCGCTGAGCGGTCGGAATTGCGAGCGTTGGTAACGGTAGGCGCACGGGGACGCGTGGAATAACGAGAGCGCTAGGCGAGAGCCAAGATTGAATTACAAGACAAGAATTATAATAGCCGCGAGAGTACGGATGAAACGGTAGAGTGACAAATAATAATTCTAACTTATAATAAGAACTGAAGTACTAGAACTACGAGAATACTGACGAAATCATAAGAATACAAATAATCCAACTTAAACTAATCGCGTGGTTTGAAACGGACACGGTGTCCGGGGTGGTCGGGGAGCCGCGAAACGCGGGATTGGAGCGACGGCGACGATTCAGCGCCTCGCCCGAGCCGCCTCGTGCAAAATGAGGCGAAGGTCTCGTCAGGACGCGGATGCCCTGACGAGGCTTTAGGTGACAAGAGACTCTTCCCTGAGGAAGAGGACGGATTGGGATTGGCTAGGGATACCCAGCCTGTGAACTCGACGAGGATGATCGTCGTGGGCGGTGATTCGCCGAGGATACTCGGCTACGGAGCACGGCGAGGATGCTCGCCGTGATTGGCTGTGTACGGTATTCGGTATGACAGGATTAGTCGAGGATACTCGGCTAGCCGGAACGACGAAGATGCTCGTCGAGGGGAGTCGGGATGAGGCGAGTATTCTCGTCCTCTTGGGAGTCGGAGTGCGGTCGAGGATTCTCGACCTGTCGGATTCGGCGGACCGGGAAGATCTGTCTCGGCGTTCCCACCATGGTGGAAGTAGACATGGTGTGCGCGAAACTCGCAAACCACGCCCCTTTTTCGCATCGAGAGACTGTAAGTCCCCAAGTCTGCCAACTACGAAAAACTAAATGTTTGATGATATCAGGTTACTACAACTGTTTTGATTGCATCTTTGTCACACTCTGCTATATGTTCGTTGTGTCCTTTTCTCTGATACCTGATACATATCATTATGTCTCTGAAGGGTACCAAATAATGTATCCCTCTGATGAATTAATTCATATTAGTAAAATTGTTGAAAAATGCTTTATAAATTTTCATGGTGACTACTTTTCCCAAGAAAATTATGTAATACACAAAATAATTACACTTGTTAAAGAAAATATCGAATACTATCAATGCATTCTCGATGAAATATTATAATTAATGTTTGGTACGAACTCGTACTTATATACGAGTAGAAAAATAAATAAAAAATATGTTCAAAAAGATAGTAGATTAATGTTAACGTTACGGCTGAAGAAGGTCAAGTAAGACCGAAACGTTTCGTAATCACAATCTTTTTAGATTTTAATAAATTTATTAAATTAATAATCGTCTTGCTTGTTTACGGCCTATAATTAATCTGTGATTTATAACACGAGCGCGAAACCATTGGTTTAAATATATCAGAGTTTTTTTTATATAAATAAAAGTCGTTTATTATTATCCTTCATTATATTAGTTTTTTTCCTTTAATATTATCTTACATTTATATACTTTATTATTATCTTACATATCGTAGTTGTCGTTAAATAAAATTGACCAGAAATAATCAATTACAATTGGTACTGAACTGGTCACAAACAGGAGATTTTAAAACCAGCTCTTAGAAATTGTAATAATATTACGATATTCTTTGATTACTATGGAAAAGTTTATTTATAAAAGCCCGCGATGCTAGAAATGGCTAGAAATCGGTCCGAGTTCTCAGATCGAAAAGTTTGTAACCAATCAATGTTTAGCTTTTACGGAAAAGTGACAAGCTAATTGATCACACAGTTCTCAGCTCGAAAAGTTGCACCGAGTTTTAGCATTGTGGAGATGAATCTTAAGATTTTCTTTTCAAAATTATCGACATCTTCCATACGTTTTTTATATCGAATTTAATGTACATTTTATTATAATTATACGATAAGTGCAATCATACGACATTCACGCACGTATATGATAAAAAGAGACCGAAAGAATACTAAATGACGTGCGTGCAACGAAAACAAACACATTCAGTTGTAACAACTTTACGGAGTTAAACAAGGTTGGTACACATGGGGACTTACGGTCAAAAAATAAGTGAGAGGGCAAAGAATTAGAGAGAGACGCTTGCAAACTGCGCACACCATGTCTACTTCCACCATGGTTCCCACCATGGTGGAAGTATTACATTGTGTGTGCAAAATCCGCAAACCACGCCCCTTTTTCGCTTCGGATACCGCTCAGACCACAGGTGTACCAACTTCGAAAAATTAAATGTTTGATAATATCAGGTTACTACAACTGTTATGATTGCATCTTTGTCCCACTCTGCTATATGTTCGTTGTGTCCTTTTCTCTGAAAGAATTGCAGTTTGTACCGTTTGTAGTACGCGTGATTTCGAAAGACGTACGTAATTCGAGAGATTTTATGTGAAATTTAGTGAAGATGGTGCGTCGGTGCATTGTAAAATAAATAAGAAGCAATACTTAAAAAATGATGAAAGGAGAAAAAATAAAAAAATGAAAAAATTATTTCCGCAACAAAAACATAATTTTTGCAACAAAAAATAAACATAGACCAACTTTTGGTGACTTAGTCAACGATTTGCGAAAATTTTTAAAGAAAGACTGATCCTGCTTCCTTTAGAGTGTTATTATCTCAACAAGACTGCATTGACTTTCGTGGTAGATGAGCAACCTATACAAGTCAAACTTCCACAAAAATTAACAAAGTTTGTAAAATATCAATTTTACATTTACTCGCGGCATTTTGTGCGGATTGAGTAAAACGATCGCGGCTTTTCAAGCGGAACGATCTTAAGAATTTTATACATTACTCGCGGCATTTTGTGCGGATTGAGTAAAAAAATCGCGACTTTTCAAACGGAGCGATCTAGGAAAAGCACTATATATAGTGCAGTTCGCGGCCTTATGGCGGATCGAACTAATTTGGAAGATAATTAACTGAGAATTCTTTAAAATTAAATTTTTGTATTTGTTTTTTCTTTTTATATATTGAAAGAGACCTTCAAAGAGTCATTTTATTGCATTTTATGTAATTTTATTTGAAGCCTTTCCAGTTTAATTTATGTTAATATATGAACAAACTTCTTCAATTATTGTAAAATATTAAAAAATATTACTTACATGCAAATCACACTCTTCCTTCTGTTCGAGGCTCTCGTACGTTTCACGTATGCGATAAAAAAAGACCGAGAGAATACAACATGATGTGCGTGCAACGAAGACAACTACATTCATTTGTAACAACTTTGTGGAGTTAAATAAGATTGGTACACCTGGGGTCTGAACGGTCAGAAAACAAGCGAGAGGGCAAAGAATTAGAGAGAGATGCTTGCAAACTGCACATACCATGTTACTTCCACCATGGTTCCCACTGCCGGCTTATATATCCGAACGCACGATTGGGCGGACCAATCCGTGCGTTCGGTCGGCTGGCCTGGAGTGGGAGCGTTGCCGAACGCCACGGGCGGTGCGCGTGCTGCCGCGCGATCGCGACGTCAGGTTAGCTCGGTGCGCGCACGTAGCGTTCCGCCGGTGTATTGCTCGGGTGGACGGAGCGGAGTGGCAGTGCGCGCGAGATGGAGGGGCGTTTTGTTACACAATGAAAGTGAAAGACATTGAAAAATTTAAACGTTTAAACAACGTGTCGGTAAACGTGTACGGTACCGAATTTGATAGAAAAGAAAAGATACTTTACGTTGTACTGTTTCGTCTAATTGAAGATAAAAAGAAGAAACACATCAATCTTTTCTACGTGAAAGATAAACATGATGTCACCACTTTGCATGAATTAAGAATTTGTCGCGACTGGTCAGCTCGCAGCTAAACAAATATAATAGAAGAAAGTACATTTGCGATCGGTAAGTGTAATAATATAAAAAATTTTCACACTTTTAAAAATTGTTTAGTAAAAATAATTTGTTTATTACAGATACCTGCATTACTTCTACTCTGAAGAAAAATTGCAATCACACAAAGTGGAGTGTAAGAAAGTAAATGACTGCACCATCATACTACCGAGAGAGGACCAGAAATGGCTAGAATTTGAAAATTTTAATTGCAAGAAGCGTGTAGCCTTTGTGATTTACGTCGATTTGGAGTGCGTATTGAGGGAGATGAAGAACGAAACAGAGAATACGTCGAATTTCGCGTATCACGAGGTATTTAGCACAGCTTACTATAGCAGCTTACTATAACACAGCTAGCTATGTTAAATGCTCGTTTGACGACGCGTTATCAAAGTATTGTTTTTGTTGCGATAAGGACTGTGTCGCGTGGTTCGCAAAAGAATTAGAAAATTTAGCAAATGACATGAAAGCTCGAATATCCGCCAATGTTCCAATGAAACAATTAACTAGACAGCAACAAGAGGCATTCTTGAACGCAATGCATTGTCATATATGCGAAAAACCGTTTATATTAAATAAGCGCCTTACCCGTTATGAGTGGCTTGATAATCAACGGGTGCACGATCATTGTTATCTGACCGGCAAGTATCGCGGTCCCGCTCATAATAAATGTGATTTAAATTATAAGAATATGTACATTATTCCGGTCGTTTTTCATAATTTGAGCGGTTACGACGCGCATTTTATAATAAAAGAAATTTCTACCGCGTTTGAAGGCAAGATTTATTTACTACCGTAAATAAAGAAAAATATATTTTGTATACTAAACATGTCGCAGCTACTGGCGTAGGAACAGAATCGGGCGAAGTACAAAATTGTATACGATTTCGATTCATTAATTCATATAAATTCTTAAGTTGAGTCTCGAAAAATTGGCGTCATTTCTAAATATTGATCAATTAAAAATTACTTGTTCTGAATTTTCCTCGTTATCGAACGAGGATTTTGAATTGCTCAAACGCAAAGGCGTCTTTCCATGAGTACGTTGATGATGTCGACAAGGTTTTAAAAACGCGTTTACCACGGCGTGAATTATTCTACAGTTCGCTCACTGAGCAGACGATATCAGAGCATGATTACGCTCATGCCGAGAACGTATGATAGCGGTTCGCAATTGAAACCCTGGGCAAATATAACGATTTATATTTGAAAACGGATGTCTTATTACTAGCCGACATTTTTGAACAATTTCGCGATAAAAGCATGCAGAGTTACAATTTGAACCTTGCGCATTATTATACATTACCAGGCTATACATGGGATGCAATGTTGAAAAAAACAGGTATAAGATTGCTCACAGACATAGAAATGTTACTTTACGTGGAACGTGGGATTCGTGATGGATTAAGCCAATGCTCGGGCAGATATGCACAGGCCAATAATAAGTACATGAAATCGTACGATCCGTCAAAATCATCAACACATTATTAATATTACGATGTGAATAACTTTTATGGGTGGGCAACGTGTCAACCGTTGCCATACGGTGACTTTAAATGGGTCGAAAACGTTGACAATTTTGATGTAAACGCGATCGCATTGGACTTGGACACCGGCTATATACTGGAAGTCGACCTTGCTTATGAGAATTATCTGCACAATCAACACAGTGACTGTTCTGTCCTTCGAGCGATAAGCCTCCAGGGTCAAGGCAATATAAGCTTTTAGCGACAGTGCATGATAAAAAGCATTACGTCATCCACTACCACAATCTTCAACAGTGCACGCGTCATGGGCTTCGAATCGTAAAAATACATCGCGTACTTCAATTCGCTCAATCCACTTGGCCCAAAAATTATACAGAACTAAATGCAGAATTTTGAACAATCGCGAAAAACGATTTCGAAAAAAATTTATATAAATTGATGAATAATACAGTTTTTGGTAAAACAATGGAAAATGTATGTAATCACGCTGATATTAAATTAGTAACGCAATGGAAAAGCCGTTACGGGGCAAAAGCTATGATCGCTGCTCTGAATTTTTATAGTCGTAGCGTCTTTGTTGAAAACTAATTTGCCGTCGAATTGCGTAAACTCTCGGTAAAATTCGACAAACCCATATATGTCGGTATGTGCATACTCGACGTTTCAAAAAATTGTCTATACGAATTTCACTACGACTATATGCTTTCTTTGTATCAAAATAAATGTAACATAGCTTACACGGATACAGACAGTCTTGTGTATGTTATCAAGTGCGACGATGTGTACATGGATATGAAACGTGATATCACGAGATACGACACGAGCGATTATCCCGCGGACAACGTATATAATATGCCTCTCGCGAATAAGAAGGTTCCCGTGCTAATAAAGGATGAGAATTGTGGTATGATTATGACCGAATTTGTAGGACTAAAAGCGAAAACGTATGCGGTGAGAGTAGAAGGAAAAAGATACGAAAAAAACGAAAGGTGTAAAGAATAATGTAGTAGCGCGAACTATTACTTTTGAAGATTATAAGCGATGTTTGCATGACAACATAGAATTAACTCGCCGTCAAACATGCATACGTTCAAAGTTAGACCAGGGTTTGAATCTCCCAACTATCCGGAAAGAGCGTCTTAGTCAGTTTGACCACCAAGGCACTTGGTAATATTATTCACAACAACGAGATTACTCAGAAAACGTATTTTAAAACCGTCGTATAAAACCATGTACAGGATGTCCGGGAACTAAGAAACCTACCGCTTTAAGAATATAGAGAAGATAAAAAGGAACAAAAAAGTTTTATAACATTTTGCGATATTTGTTATAATTATTGAGTTATAAAATAAAACGTCTAAGCCAATGTGATGCGACGCCATCGCGCCTAGCTCGTAAGCAACGGCGCGCGGCGGGAAAGGTGACGCGTTGTTGTCTGAATTGGCACCGCGCGACAGTCTGAATTTGCCTCACCGCGTGTACATACACTGCAAAAATCAAATGTGTTATTTTAGCTGAAGCTTCTCCTTACACATTTGATAAATAATACATTTGATTTTTTCAGTGTACACGCTGTGCGGCGGATTTAGACCGTGGCGCCGTGCAAATTCAAACAAGGACGCGTCACCTGTCCTGCCGTGCGCCGTTACCTACGAGCTAGGCGCGATGACGCGGTGTCACCGCATATTGGCTTAGACGTTTTATTTTATAACTCGATAGTTATTGCAAATATCGCAAAATGGTATAAGAATTTTTTGTCATTTTTCATCTCCTCTATACTCTCAAAGCGGTAAGTTTCCTAGTTCCCGGACACCCTGTATATATATATATATATATATATATATATACACACACACACACACACACACACACACACACACACACACACACATATACACACACACACACGCACACGCACACACACACACACACATATATATATATATATATATATATGTATATATATACGAGGTGTGTTCAAAAAGTATCGCGAATTTTGAATTTTCGCGGGTTACGTATATTCGAATTTCGATCTTTTTGTGGCGTTATGTTGGTACTCATGTCTCTCACTTATGCCGACAAGCTCGGCCATTTTGAATGTTCACTTAATTGTTGACAGCTGCTTTGCTTGCACGTGTTTTGGATCGTCTTCGATTTTTACCTATTCAAAAAAATGGATCAAAGAACCTGTATCAAATTTTGTGTGAAAAACGAAATTAAGTGCGCGGATGCATTCCGAATGTTGACTGTGGCATACGGAGAAGCTACCTTGGACCGAAGCAACGTTTATCGGTGGTACAAAATGTTCTCAGAAGGCCGAGAAGATGTGAACGACGAAGAGCGTGCCGGACGCCCAAGCACTTCAACAACAGACGAAAAAATTAATGAAGTGGAGAAAATGGTATTGGCCAATCGTCGAATCACCGTTAGAGAAGTTGCTGAGGACCTAAACATATCGATTGGCTCGTGCCATTCGATTTTTATCAATGATTTGGGCATGAGACGGGTCGCCGCGAAATTCGTACCAAAATTGCTCAATTGCGACCAAAAACAGCATCGCATGAACATTGCTAATGAGATGTTGGACTCTGTCCGCGACGACCCAAATTTGCTCCAGAGGGTCATAACTGGTGACGAATCGTGGGTTTATGGTTATGACGTGGAAACCAAAGCTCAATCATCTCAATGGAAGCTGCCGCACGAACCAAGACCGAAAAAAGCGCGCCAAGTTCGGTCGAATGTGAAAGTTTTGCTGACAGTTTTCTTCGATTGCAGGGGCGTGGTGCATCATGAGTTCTTGCCACAGGGTAGAACGGTCAATAAGGAATATTACCTGCAAGTTATGCGCAATTTGCGCGAAGCAATCCGCCAGAAACGCCCGGATTTGTGGAAGAACAAAAATTGGCTTTTGCACCACGATAATGCCCCTGCTCACACATCGTTGCTTGTGCGCGACTTTTTGGCCAAAAACAACACACTAATGATGCCGCAGCCACCGTATTCCCCAGATCTGGCCCCCTGTGACTTTTTCTTGTTCCCTAAACTGAAGAGGCCCATGAAAGGACGACGTTACGCTACGCTTGACGAGATAAAGACGGCATCGAAGGAGGAGCTGAACAAGATAAAAAAAAATGATTTTTTGAAGTGCTTCGAAGATTGGAAAAACCGTTGGCAAAAGTGTATAATATCTCATGGGGATTACTTTGAAGGGGACAAAATAGATATTCATGAATAAATAAATAATTTTTGAAAAAACACAAAATTCGCGATACTTTTTGAACACACCTCGTATATATATATATACGAGGTGTAATCAAAAAGTAAGGTGACTTTTCATTTTTATAAAAAAATATTCATTTATTCATCCAAAATTATGTTATCCCCTTCAAAATAATCCCCCTCTGATACAATGCATTTGTGCCAGTGCTTTTTCCAGTCGTCAAAACATTTCTGAAATGCACTTTTGGGTATTGCCTTGAGCTCCTCCAGCGATGCAGCCTTAATCTCCTCAATCGTGGCAAATATTCGTCCCTTCATAGGCCTTTTCAATTTTGGGAAGAGGAAAAAGTCGCAGGGGGCCAAGTCTGGTGAATACGGTGGCTGAGGCATGATGATAGTATTGTTTTTGGCCAAAAAAGTACTCACTAGTAACGACGTGTGCGCAGATGCATTATCATGGTGCAGAATCCATGAATTTTCTTTCCACACTTCCGGACGTTTTTTTCTTATTGATTCACGCAAACGCCGCATAACCTCAAGGTAATACTCCTTGTTTACCGTACGACCTTGTGGTAGGAATTCTTGATGCACAACGCCAATCAAAGAAAACTGTGAGCAAAACCTTCACATTCGAACGAACTTGGCGTGCCTTTTTCGGTCTTGGCTCTCCTGGGCTCTTCCACTGGGATGATTGGGCTTTGGTTTCGACGTCATAACCATATACCCATGTTTCGTCACCAGTTATAACCCTTTTGAGCAGATCAGGATCATCATTGACGTCGTTCAACATGTCTTGAACGATGTTCATGCGACGCTGCTTCTGATCAAAATTAAGCAGTTTTGGAACGAATTTCGCTGACACACGTGTCATACCCAAAACATCCGTTAAAATTGATTGGCATGAGCCAAACGATATATTAAGATCATTAGCTGTTTCTCTAATCGTGATTCGACGATTTTTCAACACAATTTCTTTCACTTCCTGAACATTTTTGTCGGTTTTTGACGTGCTGGGGCGTCCAGAGCGAGGTTCATCGTTAACATTTTCTCGGCCCTCTTGGAATAACTTATACCATTTATAAACATTTTTTTTGCTCAAAGTTGACTCACCGTACGCCACTGTAAACATTTCAAGAGTTTTTGAACACTTTACAATGAACAATACCATTTTTTACACAAAAATTAATACAAACTCTCTGCTCCATTATTTTCAACAGCAAAAAATTGCCGAGCACGCAAACACGAGTCTAACCTTTATGCCTCTCACATAAAAACAACACATGCTGTATAGTCAAAACTGTGAACATATGATCGTGTACCAATACAACAAAAAAAAATTTGAAATTAGTGTGCACAGAGCGCGCAAAATTCAAAAAGTCACCTTACTTTTTGATCACACCTCGTATATATATTGTGACGGTGCAACTTGCGTTTGTTGTCCATCATAAGGGCCGTATGGCCTGACCGCAAAGCGCGACACGGATGCTGCGTCCTTCCGGATCGGGAGCAGGCGCGATTCCGTTGGCGCGACCGTTTAAGTGTGTGTGTTTGTCCCTGTTCCGTCTCTGCGCGCGCTATTAAATTGAAGTAGGCGGTAGGTCCGTCGAGGAGACAGCAGGTGACTGCGAGAAAACACCTTGCACTAGTAAAACATCTTGTCCACCCGGAAGCACCGAGGACGAAACAAGAATCCAGGAACTTCGCCGAAGGACTCACAGAGCATCCTGAGACGCGGGGGCTCGCAGGTTGTACCACTCACACTGTCTTTTCCGTTCGCCGCCGAACAAAAACCTTGTCTGTCAGAAGTTAATTTTTCAGGAACGGCTTAATACCATTCTGCAAGCGGAAGTGGCGTAAAGCCATGCAAACCAACGCGCAAAGGCGAGAACGAGAACGAGACGATAGCTAAAACCGTGCAGAGGAGGCGTCACGAGCCTGAGGCGGCGGCCATATGCCACCGGAGACAAGACCGGCCAATATCAGTTCCCGGGGACGCACAGTTGTCACTTTTGCTAACCTGAGCAAACAAAAGTCAAAAATCTGATTGAACATTTTAAACTCTTTCATTGCATAAAAATGAACATTTGAAAATATAAAATCTAAAAATAAATAATTTTTAAATCAAATGGGAAGTACTTGATAGAACCTGTTTCTGCAAGTCTTAGCGCGTCCCTGCTTATCACGGCTCGCGGTCACCTTTATTTCAATAAGCGAGATCATGCTGAATGGATACATTTTGTATGTTCTGGCTATGGATCCTACAAATATAAGTAAGTAAGCAACTTATAATGTAATAAAAATAGTAAGAATTTTTTGAATATAGGTCAAGGTTTATGGTTTTAACAATTGCTACCTTTTTTTAATATTTTCTAAGTTTGATAGAGTTGGGATTGATATGGATTGATCATATAAGTTGAATAAAATTATTAAGTTACTTCTTAATAATGATTTAAAATTCAATTTAGCTGCAACTATTCGCAACTTTAGATTTTGTATTCATTTTAAGGTCTGATATGCGAAGTCCGACGAGAAACAATATTTTGCGTTTGGCGAAATAACTCAAATATTAATTTAAAAATTGGTGCAGTTTTGCATTTTTTTATGCAGAAAAATAATTTTTCAGAGTATAAAAAAATTTTAAATGTATAATTAAGAAAAAAATCAGAAATTTTTGCAGTCAATTAAAAATTTATAATGTATTCATCAAAATTAATTTGTTGTCCTTTAGTAAAATTTTGCAAACATTAATTACATGTTTTATTAAATAAAATAATTTTGTTCATTCAGATCGACAAAAGTGACTACTGTGGGACGCCGAGAATTACCTGCCGAATTTGGGCCTCGCGCGCTATCGACGTCAGAAGCGCAGAACAATAGAATAATGTGCACACCATCAGGATCTAACCGCCTGATAACAGCCAATGCGGAAGCGGCAGCGGCAATAAGTGGGGCGCGACACCGCCGGCCTCCCGCAGGATCGAGGATCGATGCTTACTTGTGCTGTGAGCGTGCCCTGGGCCGGAGACCAGAGCCGAGAATCCAAGGGAATATCCATAGGGAACGCAGAAAAGTTTCATGCCGCGCTAAAGGGTGAAACGGGCGTCAAACAAGAATTGTAAAGTCACCGATTTTCGCGAAGGCGAGTGACGTTGCGACTAACAGAATTAAGTAGAATCCGCTCCGTAATTGTCGCGTATTTATTGTTCACAATATATATTTATATGTTTCTTACAAAATCAAATAACATCATTTTTATTTATCCACGAATTCTGCGATGCACTGAATCCCAGCCATTTCACGTAAACTTTGTTTCCTTTCTTCTTTAAAATTCTCTGAACTAAATAAACATTAGGATACTTCGCTTGATGTAATTCATGTTCGTCGCGGGTAAAATGCACCCGCGACGCTTTTCCCGCGATAATCTTCCAATAAATACTTGACGGGATTTGTATGCTGCACTTAACGATCGTAAACAACTCAGTTGTCCAATTTGGAGTATAGTTTTTTTCAAAAATTGTCTTGTTTTTGCTCACGTACCTTAGCTCCAACCTTGAATTTCGCAGGCGCAGCGATCTTAACATGGTTATACACCGTGTCGAGAAGTTTTTTAGCCAATTCTGGCGTTACATCCACTAGTCGCATGGATGCAACCTATCGTACGATGCTATGCGCGGTAATCTGAAATCAGACGCAGTAGCTCTACTTACTTGTAAGATCCTTGCAATGTAAACATTTTCCACATTTTCTCTTTCAAAGTTCTATTAAAACGCTCGATTATCGATGCTTTCATCACCGAATACGTGGAATAATGATGAATGTTGTACTTTTTCAAGAGTTTATGCACATCGGCGTTGTAAAACTTTTTGCCCATATCTGTTTGCAAGTTGCATGGACATCTTCCGCTCTTACAAATTATCTCGGCGATGACGTCAGCCGTCTCTTTTCCTCTCTTGCTCTTCATCGCTACTGCCCATGTAAATTTGATCAAAGCATCAATGACCGTTAGTATATAATGATGGCCTTTGTTAACATTCGAATATGGACGCATCTCGACGATATCAGCTTGCCACAGATCGTCAAATCCTTTGATTATAACACGTCTTCTTGGAAAATGTCGTCTTGCTGGAGCGTGTAAATCTTCCACGAGACGTCGTCTCCCGGAGCTAATTTTCTTTAATGAACTCATGTTTTTGGTGCGTATACTCGCGATGTAATTTATATCAGCTTCGGTTATTTTCTATCATCCTTTAGTAAACATTCTTTGTCTTCCGGTTTCTATCAATTAGATAATTTTACGCACTCATTCTTAACTCGATTTACAATCGTCCGATAACCATCTAATACTCGATCTCGAGTTTTTTCATGACAATCCTGAGCCGCGTGATATTTATCTGTCAACCGTTCCCCAACCATTTGTTATTTACTTAAGAACCGTTTAAAATCATTTGTCAGACATTCGTACCCGTCTTTACGACGTTCATTACCGCTTATTTTTATCGTAATGCTCGCACATCCTTTTCGAACAAAGTCAGCCTCCTGTCTGACTCGTTTCGCGAATATGCGATTAATTTATAATTATACCGGCTTTGCGAAGTTCCTCGATGATGGACAACATCTCGTTGCCGTGAGCATCGTTGCCGGCTCTATATGAAGCGTCAAGCAATCGGAATCGATCCCACCAGCTCGTTGGGATCGTGCACGTAATCAATCTTGTTATTGGTCAATCTTATGATAGATGGTACCATGCTTTTTCCACGTTTATGCGTAGACACAAGGGGGCCGATAATGTACCAGGTGTATGCATAAGTTTTTTCCGGTTTCACTAAGAGATGGCGCCAGCGAAAAGTACGCAGCGTATTAATTGGACACATACGTTATTTTGTTCGTCTGACATAGAACTACAAACACACACAAGTTGAGTCCGCCAAAAACTAGCGTCTTTGTTTTATTGTTCAGTGATCATGTCGAGTTTTGTGCCTGTAAAACAACATTTGCGGCACGCATTGCTTTTTTTATTTAATCAAAAGAAAAAGGATGTTGAAAGTCATCGTTTGCTGGTAGAAACATATGGTGAACACGCTCCGATGAACACGCATCGATTAGAACATGTGAGACATGGTTTCAACAATTTAAAAGTGGTGATTTCAATGTGAAAGACAGTGAGCGCTCTGGTAGACCACAAAAATGCGAAGACGAGCAATTGCAGGAGTTACTGGATGATGACCCAACTCAAACTCAACGGCAATTAGCAGAAGCATTACATGTATCACAAGAAACAATTAGCAGACGTTTACGAGCAATGGGAAATAATGTAAGTAAATGGGTCCCACACAATTTGAATGAACGTCAAATGGAAAATCGCAAAGTCACTTGTGAAATGCTGCTTCAACGCCACGAAAGGAAATCATTTTTGTATCGAATTGTGACGGGTGACAAAAAATGGATTTTGAAAACCCGAAGCGGAAAGAATCGTGGCTTTCACCTGACGAAGCCGGTCCATCAACACCAAAGCCAAATCGCTTCGGCAAGAAGACCACGCTCTGTGTCTGGTGGGACCAGAGCGGTATTGTGTATTATGAACTCTTGAAGCCCGGCGAAACCGTTAATATACAACGCTATCGCCAACAAATGATTAATTTAAACTACGCATTAATCGAAAGACGACCGGAATAGGCCAAAAGACTTGGCAAAGTGATTTTGTTACACGACAATGCGCCGTCTCACACAGCAAAACCAGTAAAAGACACCTTAAAATTTCTTGGATTGGACATCCTTCCGCACCCGCCGTATTCCCCAGACTTGGCGCCATCTGACTATCACCTCTTCGCATCAATGGGGCACGCGCTCGCAGAGCAGCACTTCAGCAATTTCGAGGAAGTTGGAAAATGGCTCGACAAATGGTTTACCGCAAAAGACAAGCAGTTTTTCTGGCATGATATTCATAAATTACCTGAAAAATGGGCGAAATGTGTAGAAGCTGATGGCCAATATTTTGAATAAAAAAAAATTAATTTTTTTTGAAAATTACGTGTTTCTTTTACCAAAAAACCGGAAAAAACTTATGCATACACCTGGTATCTATACTTGTATCCTTTGTTTCCTTTGATTGGATTGTCGGCTATGTAACTACGCCTATAAGTATTTGTTGCCAATAATATATTTTTATATTGCTGTTTATCATCTTCGGTGTATACGATCTCATTGGGGAATTTCTTGAAAATAAATTTGTACAATCCAGGCGTACCGGCGTATCATACATTGTCAATAAATATGGAATCGTCTTTACCGATGTTAAATTTTTTATCACCGAGTTTCACACCATCCTTATCAAAATAGACGCCGTACATTTTATCAATAGCAGTGACATCACCGTCACTAAAGAGCTGGCTTATATACTTTTGTCCCAATGGTCCAAGCTGGCCGAACAACGCTTTGCCATCTTCTCGCATTTGCACTTCTTTGGCGGACGTTTCGAACGATAATTCATCGTCGAAAATTAACTTCTTCCGCGCTGTTACTGTCGGTGTTTCCATCGACGATTCTATTGCTGTAGAATGAAGCATAGGTGAACCCAACGTAACGTTTGAACGTTTTCTTTTTCCCGATGTTACTTTCGAGAATTCGTATAAATCGTCATCGTCGTCGTCGCTCAGTCTTTTCTTAATTATTTTTTCTTCCTTGATTTCTTCTTTTTTAATTGGCTGAGATTCCTCGACAATCTGTTTAAGAGGTTTGACGATAAGCTTGAAACGTCTCTTCATCACGATCTCTTCCTCGATTTGACCTGTTTTCAGAGCGCGATGTTTCTTGCCTGATCGCCTCGCTCGTTTTTTCAATCTCTTTTGCGAGTTTCTCAAAATTATGGACAGTAGCCATGATGAACGTCTTTCAAGATATCGAGAACAACTAATCGTTTCGCAGTACCGCGAACTTGTTAAATCCTTTTCTGTATCGTCCATTAGCAAACTATCCTTGTCTATCACTAGAAATCCGTATTCGCGCTGCCAGCAAGCATGACACAATGTGCAAAATTCGTCGTACGACATGTCGTTGTTCACGTGATTGTTGTAAATATGTTTTAGATTAGTACCATCTTGTTTAAACAGGATTATTGGCATTATTGGGTATCAGATGTTTAGGTATCCTCGCGTACGTTTGACACAGGTTAAAGCAGTCGGCATTCAAGTGACGGCCCATCGAAAAGTATTCTCTGATCGCATCCTGCTTATCGCGTCGTCGAAGACAAAGATCGAATTCAGACGCGCCTCGCTCGGCGGAACGACATCTCTATTATTTGAGAATGTAAAGTATCCGATTTCATTGATCGATGTCAACAGATTTTCGAGATATTGATATTTTGGTTGCATTAACGACTTGGAATAAATATAAACATTTTCAAAACGTACACCGTGCGGACTCTCGAGCAGGCTTATAAGAACATTAGTCTTGCCGCACGAGGATGGTCCCACAATTATAGCGCGGATGGTACTTGGCAACATTTTGCCGTGCTTTCGCAACGGCGCGCTGCGTCCCATCATTTGCAATTTTTCGTCACAGTTTGTGACGCGTATCGTATGCGACTTCCGCACGAATTTCATGATTCACACTAAACTCGCGTGATACGTCAAGCGCCTATTTATAGGTGCGCGAAACCGCAAGTTGCTCAGTAGCAAAAATGTTTTTCACGCTGTCACATCCCTGTGATATTTTAGATCTGAGTGCTGAGCAGTTGAAATATATACCGAAAGTCCTACTGTTACACGTATATAGCAACTACATCAACCATGTTTGGGACAAGCTTTTGAGGCATATAAAAGCGGACCCGGAAGTTGGAACGTATCGTCGCTGCGACGAGCATTACAATCAGCCATGGCAGCGGACACACATTGACGGTCCCGCGCCGAGAATTAAGGATTGCGGCGAATGTCAGCATCGAGCGAAGGCTGCGTTGGAGGTCTACTGAATCAAGCGATAAACGCGTTTTTCTTTAATTACATATTCCCGGCTATCAGTTTTGCGGTCCAGGACCTCGGCTGAAGAAACGATAGGCCAGAGGTGACAGAGGCGTAAATCCATTGGACGCGGCATGCCGCGAACACGATATTGCGTATTCTCTTAGCAACGAACTCATCGATAGACACGCGGCGGACAAGGTGCTCGCTGATAAAGCGCTGGGACGCGTAATCGCGAGAGATTTGACTATCGGCGAAAAAGCCGCCGTTGCAGCCGTTTGAGCCGTGATGAAGGCCAGGACCAAAATCGGCATAAATATAAAAACGAGAAAGAGGAAAACAATGACAAAGAAAAAACGAATACTTCAGTTGGCGAAGTGAGGCGGTCTGTTGCCGATTTTGCCCGTGTTGGGCGCGATCGGATCTTCTCGCGGTGCAGCCGGTGTAGCGAAAGCGGTAAACAAAAGCAAAGCTGCACGACATCAGCTCGAGGAGCTGCAACGTCACAATCGCGCGATGGAACAAGATCGCGGGCTACATCTCGCTCTGTATAAGCGTGGAAGAGGATTACGTCTGGACCCATACAAACGCGGACAAAGTGTATCAGCAAAAAAAAACAACGCCGAGAAGACAATAACACAATTGCTTACGGGCGTGACCACCGACGTGCAATTGAATCAGCTGGCGAGACGTATGCACATACCGTATTTTAGAGGCGTTTTCATGCGTGACACTTTACCAACGAATGGTGCGCTTTGAAACGAAAGCGGTATCATCAATTTGGATGATACCACAGGCTCCAGGACTCATTGGGTCGCATATGCAAAGAGGAGCAACCGCGTAAAATATTTCGATAGTTTCGGCAATCTCCGACCGCCTCAAAATCTGGTGCGATATTACGGAAACAATGTTACAATCGAGTACAATCCAACGTCCTATCAGACGTACAATCAAAGTTTCTGCGGACAAGTGCTTGCGGTTTCTTCAGACTGTAGACTTTTAAAATGACCGACGTGGTGTCGCAAAGTCTCAGTATTCGTCAAGCATCTTTTCAGTCATGTCATTTACGTTAACGCTGAGCGGAAAGAGCAGCATTCTTGCTGCATATTATTTTTCAGCTATAGATTTAACCGATGGCGACTATGAGCTCGGCCTAACGTTCTTCGAGACTTATCACACGATACCGAATGTGAACGCCTCGAACAATAAATTTTATTTCGGCGAAAACGACACGGAAATGACAATACCCGAAGGATCGTACAAACTACGGGCCATAAACAAATTTTTGAAACACGCAATTTCGCAGAAACGTCCACGACGCGATGCCGATGGCACGATTGCCACTGTCCGCGACAACAACGACGATGATGATGCTGAAGAAACAGAGTTCCCGATAGTGATCCGCGCAAACTATAACACAATGAAGTGTAAGATTAAATGTGCATACACAATAAACTTTAATAAACTCAACAGTATTGGATCGCTGCTGGGATTCTCGTCGAAACATGTACTGCAATCGCGAAGATGGTACGAATCGGACGTGTCGATCAACATTATGAATGTGAACATTATTCGCATAGAATGTAGCATAACCGCGGGTACACACAGCAACGGTGCGCGTGTGCACACAATCCACGAATTTTCACCCAGCGTTGCGCCAGGATATAAATTGGGGAAAAGGCCGGCACAGATCATTTACCTGCCAATCGTTGTACGGAGCGTTACGACTCTTATCTTACGCGTTGTCGACCAAAACGGACAATTGCTGGACCTTCGCGGAGAAGAAATAACAATTAGGTTGCACGTTCAAAGGCAAACGTGATGCTCGTATTCAACGTAGCGCAGAGAAGTAACGTATTCTTTACAAGGATGACGCCGATCGATAATCGATCAGCTGTGAACAAGAAGCTCAGTGCATCAAACCTTAAATTTTTACAATCACTGGGATTCGCACTACAAAAATAACTAATATTCTAAATATTGAAGACGAGCCAATCTTTAACGATCAAATCATCAAGATTGAGATTCATGCTTATACACTCATGCGAACACAACGTTCGGGCACAGCGACGAGATAAGAATACCCATACAACAACAAGATTTGTATACGTTGCCGTGTGAGAGCTTCCTATACATCGAGGGACAGTTGTTCATGACAAGACCGACTGAGAAGGGCATTGACATGGTATTAGCGTCGCGTTCATGTTCGATGAAATTCTCTATAAATTGGACGGCGTCGAAATTCACCGAAATAGAAACGTACGCATAACCAGCATGTTCACAAACTATGTAACGTTGTTATCCGATAAAAACATGATTCTACGAAATGCTGGCTAGGAAGAACAGATGACTAGTGCTGATGGCTACTTCAACTTTTGCGTACCGTTCAACATGCTATTGGGATTCTGCGAAAATTATGAACGCACAATGATCAACGCTTGTCACGAGTTGATCTTGATACGAGCTCGCAACGATGACAATTGCCTGACGGACAATTCGGCGTTGGAGCCTTTGCTCCAGTTGTTTAAGATTCAATGGCGAATGTCACATGTGTCATTGAGTGCGATAAATAAACTTTTGATGTTGCGCACATTGGAGAACGGACATTACCTGACCATGGCGTTTTGCTCGTGGGATTTGTACGAGTATCCGCTTTTGCAACACACGACCAAGCATTCATGGGCTATCAAGATCGCTACTCAGCTCGAGAAGCCGCGATACGTCATCTTTGCTCTGCAAACCGGTTAAAAACGTACTATGGCCAAGGACATGAGCCGATTCAATTATTGCAATTTGATTAACATGAAACTCTATCTAAACTCTGAGTGTTATCCAAGAGAGGATATAAATTTAGATTTTGGTAAAAACAAATGGGCCATTCTGTATGACATGTATGCGCGTTTCTGCAAAACCTACATCGGATCGCTCTTGGTTAGCTGCCTATCATCATGAATTACGATGGAACGACGGGATGGTTCCGTACCGGAAAGCGAGACAGCTGATTACAACGGCCGTGCTCGGTGCTGAGAATGGCGAAAACATTGTATACGTATCAAGGGGCACGTATACATATCAAGAAACGAGAATGGCTGAGGGAATTGATTCTGGACAATCGGTCCCAATCGGTCGTATAAAAGATACTCGTCATTCTATATACATGCGATTAAATGTAAAAACGCGGTGCGACGAAGGATGCTCTCGCACAGCCCTTTGTTCCTCAGTCGTAGTCGTGCTCTCGATTAGTGAACATTGTGAGTGAGAAAAAATGATGTGAGGGACGTGAATAAACGTCTTTGTCAAAGGGTTTGTTCCCACAATCCGGGCAGCCTCCCCCGGTAATCCTCTTCGGGCACCACCACCTTTACAGGTGAAAACGAGGTGGAGGACGAGAGGGTGAGCAAATTTATTTCTTTGTCTCTTGCACGCGCGGCGGCGGCGGCGTTCAGTTCCGCAAATGCCGCGTCAGGACCACGAATAATTATCGCGAATTTTAGGCCCGCGATATTGCGCGCCGCAAATTATAAATATACAGGGTGAGTCATTTTAATCTTTGGACCCGAATATCTTCCAAATAACGGTATCTACAAAAAAATGGTTTAGATAAAAGTTGACCAGGACAGAGGGGGTCATTCAATTGTACCATTGGTTTTGACCTTGAGGTCAATTTTGAAAGTTATTTCAAGGTCACGATGGTTTTTTTAAATGGGACACCCTATTTTTGACTGCGGATTTCGAAAGAGCGGAAAATTTTACATCAAACTTGTCTTATGAAAAAATTGTTTTTGCGACCTTGGAAAGGTCAAAAATGAAGGTGAAGTGCCTGAAAAACGATCTGGTGTACTTTTTCTGAAATGACGTGATTTTCTGGGTAACACAAATGTGCATAATGCTTAAACATTACTACTTGCAACTTTTGGCCGGATTCTTCGACGCACGCCTATTGCTCCCCTCCCACCGTTCGCGCCTTAGCAACGGCGCCGCCGGGCGGCGTAACGCACGGTTCTGAGACGATGTATCGCGCTCCTTAGTTAAGCGGGCGGTGGGAGGGGAGCAATAGGCGTGCGTCGAAGAATCCGGCCGAAAGTTGCAAATAGCTGACAGCACTGCGATACCTAATGCTAATAATCAACGATTGAAAAAAACTAAACAATTACGTTTGATTTAAGATTTATAATTATTGTTATAATAGAGTTTTATTGTTTTTCTTCCTTACTCACTTCTGCATAATTGAAAAATTTACTATTTAAAGTTGCTTAAATTTAAAAATTCCAAATACAGGGTATGTAGGTAATTACATTCACAAGTTACCTTTCCAGAATGGCTGATTATAGTCCTAATGAGATTGTTGATATTATATTAGTTTTAGGGGAGTGTCATAGCAATTACAATGCACCATCAAGGCTTTATGCTCAACGTTTTCCTGAAAGCAGACATCCAACTGATACGACAATACGTAGTTTAGTCCAAAGAGCTTGCAATGGACATTTTGTTCGTCAACGTCAACATCATGAATATGAGAAAAATGATGCGAGAGTTGTAACTATTTTAGCAATACTTCACCTTAATCCTCATGTTAGTACTCGTCAGATTGAAAGGGAAATAGGTATACCACAAAGAACTGTTGTTAGAATTTTAAGAGCTCTAAATTATCACCTTTTCCACATCACTCTTACGCAGGCTTTACAGCCTAATCATCATCTGATGCGTATTGCTTTTTGCCAGTGGGCTTTAGAAATGTTACACGATGATCCTAATTTTTTTAGGTATGTGCTTTTCTCAGATGAGGCTAAATTTTATAGTGACGGACAACTTAATAGACACAACTGCCATTATTGGTCAGATGTTAATCCCTACTGGTATAGGCCAATAGATCATCAAAATCGATGGAGTATTATGGTGTGGTGCGGCATTGTAAATGGTTATTTGATTGGACCTTATTTTTTTGAAGAGAACGTTGATAGACACAGTTACTTATCGTTGCTAAGAGATCACTTATCAGGCTTATTAGAAGATGTTGACTTAGCAACAAGAGCAAGAATGTGGCTTCAACAAGATGGTGCTGCACCGCATTATGCACTCATTGTACGTGCCTTTTTAAATGCCAGTTACAATGACAGATGGATTGGACAAAGGGGTCCAGTTGAATGGCCTTCTTGCTCACCAGATTTGACGTCGCCTGATTTCTTTTTATGGGGATACTTGAAAAATGTTTTTGCTGAACGACCAACCACAAGAGATGATTTCATGGACCGCATTCGTAGAGCTTGTGCAGCCATTTCTAGAGCTACCCTGCTTAGAACTGTGGATAGTTTTCAAAACAGATTGCAGTTATGTCTCGAAGCCAACGGAGGTAATTTTGAACAATTACTCCGTGGGTAATTCATTTAAATTACAGTGTCAGTGAGAGGCAAGGGGACTCACGATAATCAAGCACCCCGACGTGAGAGGCAAGGGGACTCACGATAATCAAGCACCCCGACGTGAGAGGCAAGGGAACTCACAATAATCAAGCACTCCGACGTGAGAAACAAGGGGACTCACGATAATCAAGCACCCCGACGTGAGAGGTAAGGGGACTCACGATAATCAAACACCCTGACGTGAGAGGCAAGGGGACTCACGATAATCAAGCACCCTAAAGGAAACAGAACTTACTACGTCCACGTCGTTGTTTCCGGGTAACGCTAAAAGTAAGATGAAAGTGCTTTTGACCTTGATATGACCTTGATATGACCTTCAAAAGGTCAGGTCGAAAAACTAAAAAATCCCTATGCTCATGTAAAAAGTGCCATTGTTTAAGAGCCTATTGTCAAGAAACAGGTTCTGCGGTCAAAAATAGGGTTTACTAATCAAAAAATGTGTTATGAGCCTCAAACAACCTTGAAAATTGACCTCAAAGTCAAGCTAGTCAAAGTGATTAACACTTTTACAATTCATTGACTTTGTTTAAGCATTATGCACATTTGTGTTACCCAGAAAATCACGTCATTTCAGAAAAAGTACACCAGATCGTTTTTCAGGCATTTCACCTTCATTTTTGACTTTTCCAAGGTCGCAAAAACAATTTTTTCATAAGACAAGTTTTATGTTCCGCTCTTTGGAAATCCGCAGTCAAAAATAGGGTGTCCCATTTAAAAAAACCATCGTGACCTTGAAATAACCTTCAAAATTGACCTCAAGGTCAAAACCAATGGTACAATTGAATGACCCCCTCTGTCCTGGTCAACTTTTATCTAAACCATTTTTTTGTAGATACCGTTATTTGGAAGATATTTGGGTCCATAGACTAAAATGACTCACCCTGTATATTATGAGAGTTCTAAATCAGGCACCAAGGGTTTCCCCATCCACCTCTACAGCTATCTATTTACATAAACAGATAACGGTTATCACTATCTATGTAAACAGATAACGGTTATCCCTGTTTATGTAAACAAATAACTCTTATCATTGTTTATGTAAACAAAGATAAGGATAAGTCTCAGGGGTGACGTCATTACCCTCCTCTCCATACCCCCGCAGCTACATTTCCCCCGCACACCTCACCTCCCCCCTCAGAGCACCTTGGTTAAAACTCTCATAGACATCCTATTTTTAAATATTATAAAAAAGGTTTTTTAAGCATTTAAAAAAAACATTTTTTTAACATTTAACATTTATTAAACGTTAAAGAAACATTTTTTTTAACGAAGCATAAATAAGTTAAACAATATTAAAAAAACATTTTAAAACTTTTGCAATAAAAAATTTTTCAAAAACATTAAAATTAGTGGATTCATGCTCTTTTTTACATTAAACAAATTTTTTTTTAATATTGAGGTTTTTTCTTAAGAATTTTTTTTTTTTTTATTTTCACGCGGTCACCAAGTTGCAACCTCGGTGAACGTTGCTTGACCTCTGTGATTGCTGCGAACTGATCTCTTTGATCTGTAAACACTTTGTGGTAATACATGTATGTACGCAGGGACGGCGCATTCACCGCTACGCTCGAGTGTCTCGTGAGGCGCCTGCTGCGCTCAGCTGATACAACACCCAAGAGTCTCTCTCTCTGTCTCTCTCAACATTACGTTGTCTTAAATCTTTATTTTGTATATTATTCTTAATCTTCTCGTTTAATTTTGCATTATTCTTTGTTCTTTAGTTCTGTATTCTGTTCTTTTCAATTATTGCTTATATTATTGTTTTGTATTCAAGTGTAGTTTTTCCTGTTAATTTTTTGTATATGTCGATTTTGCTTTACTGTACATATTCTTAGAGGGCAGATCCTTAGAATGTTAATAAAGCCAAGTCAGTCAGTCAGTCAATCAGTCAATCAGTCTCTCTCTCTCTTTCTCTCTCCTCCTTTTTCTCTTTTCCCTCTATCCCTCTCCTGTCCCCCCTCTCTCACTCCTTTCTTCTTTCATCCCTCTTTCTTCCATTCCTTTTCCATCTTCTTCTTCCTTATTCTCCTTCTTACCTTCCCTCTATTCTCCCGTTCTTCCCCTCCACTACTCCCATCACCCATTCCACTCCCTTCCCTGAAACTCTCTAATTTCTTTATCCATTCCTCCCCCTTCCACCCTCTAATACCTGCTCTACCCGTTCCTTCCATGTCCCCTTGCTCCCCATCTTCCACATTCCTCCCACACATGCTCCCATATCTCTTCTCTTCCATACATCCTATACAGTCTAGCCTGCTATTTTCCCAGTACACCCTCTCTCTTACTCCCACTTCCATATATTTCGCTATTCTTTTCTATCTACTTTCCGCACACTCTTTCTTCAAATATTCCGGAATCCTTTTCCTTCACCTTCCTATACCATCTCTTATATCTCGATCCAACAATTCTCTCTCATCTCTTCTTCTTCTGCTTCTCTCTATCCTTCTCCTCTACTTCCCCGAAATCAAATCTTCTCATCTCTCTTCTCTTCTCCACTTCTACCACCCCTTATCTCTTTCCTCAAAAAATTCTTTTCTTTCCTTCTCCCACTCCAATAACTTCACTCCCTTCTTTTTCTCCCCCTTATTTCCTTCCAACATCTTGTCGCTAACTTACTCCCCTCCCTTCCGCCAGCCTCTCCTCAAGCTAATATCAATATATTTATCTTGATGTGAGAAAGAAATTAGATTGAACATGTTGATATAATAAAGTTCAGACATGTAAAATACTTATTTAACTTAATTTACGCGTTTATATCACTTACCGACTTACTTTTTTGATAATTATTTTAATTAAACTTTGAAAAAATAAAAAAAAATTAAATTTTACGAGAAAAAGGGATCTCACTTTCGAATGCAAGTTAGCATCATTTATTATTAAACTGATTTTCAATTTAACAAACGTGATATTACTAATTCTTATTCAACTTATAGCTGTATTATGACCGAAAAATTTATTTGGTATACAATTTTATCAATTTGAAAAGATATATAAAATTACATGAATAAATTTTAGCACTAAGATTTAACTATAATCGTTAAAGACACTTTATCTATAGTGTAGTGTTACGGCCGTGCGATATGTTACCGTGTAGTTTTTCGATATTAATGAGTTGACGGTTGCTTGTTAGCGACGCTTGTTGTTATGCTGCTTTTGTCTGACGCCTTGTTTGGTAACGGACGTGTTTCAATAAACGTCTGAGTTTCTTTAAAGTCTGCTCAATCATTTACTGTACACGAGTGCCTTTTTGTGCGAGAGTGCGCATAAGTGTCATGTGCCATCGACGGACGTAACATTTTGGGGGTTCGTCCGATTGTTGACGGACAAATTGTTAGATGATGACTTCGGCAACCTCATTGTGCACAGAAGGAATTCAGCCCAGAAAGAGACCTCGTCCTGCAACGCCGGCACAACTCAACGAAAGTAAAACGTTACGAGTTCTTCGCGAGGAGCTTCTTACACTTTGAGAGAATAGAAAGTTACAGAAGGAACGAGAGGCAGAGTTTCTTACTCGTTTGCAGCAAAGAGATGACGCGTTCGCGTCAAGATGACACTTCGCTTCGAACAATTATCACAGCTAAGTTGTTCTAATAATATTCCTCTCACTAACGGCGTCTCTCTTTCGGAAAATCCGCGTTATGGGTTAGGTTACAAATTGAAGCCTGACGTTTATGATGGGAGTGTTCCTTACGCGAGTATTTGAATCAATTTAACTTAATATCGCGCTCTAATGATTGGTGTGATTCGACAAAAACCGTGGCTCTTGCGTCGAGTTTACGGGGAAAGGCGCGTTCTGTTCTTAATGGAATCGCGGAGATAGAATCTTTGACGTTTTTAGATTTAAAGGCGAAATTGGAGTTACGTTTTGGAGAGGAGCTTTTGGTACAATCTTATTATGTACAGTTTACTAATCAAAAACAGAAGTACGGAGAGGAATTAGCTGCTTTAGGTTCAGATTTAGAGCGATTAGCGCGTTTGGCCTATCCTAAATGTTCTCACAAAGTACAAAATAAGATCGCGTGTGCACAATTTATTTCAGCGTGGTGTGACGGATTTGTAAAACAAACTTTACAGTTAAAAGGAATAAATTCTTTAAAATTAGCAGTACAAAAAGGAATCGCGATTAAAGTTATTCAAAAAAATAGTTTTATTCAGAAAAATGGTATTAATTATAAAGGAAAATTTAATTTCGTAGAAGAGAAAACTGATAAAGAAAAAAATGAGGACAAGGATTGACGCATGGTGTATCATTTCCTCTTCAAATTTTTTTGAGTGCATTGAGAGAGAGAGAGAGAGAGAGAGAGAGAGAGAGAGAGAAAGAGAGATAGCTTTAGCTTCGAATTTCTTCTTTGCGGGATTGAGATTTCGTCCCAGAAAAGAGGAAAACGGTCTAAGATTTCTTTTTCTCCCAAAAAGGCGTTGGTTTGGGAATAACCACGGCGGCGCTCGGTAATTCGTGGCAGTGGCCCGGGGTAGAGCAGGAGACCGTCGTGCTTCCCTGGAAATCCTCACCTTGGGGGATGGATTCGAGGAATCGTTCTTTCCTCAAAAACTTAGAATTAGTGGGAGGACAAGCCCTCCAGCTTGGTTGTCGGGACGACAACTTTGAAGAAAGGGGGCAGTGTTACGGCCGTGCGATATGTTTCCGTGTAGTTTTTGTAATCGATATTAACCCTTTCGCTACTATGAGCGACTATAGTCGCTCTCCATATGATGCCACTCAGGTACTACGGGCGACTATAGTCGCTCCCGCTAGATGTCGCGTAATTGTATATATGATAAGCGCCTGCAGTTGCTATGCACAGAGTATCTCACTCTGGACATGCCGCGTGAGTCTTTTGTTTTGCATCATTTGTTTTTTACGGGCTTCAATAATAAACCAAATGCCTCGATCATCAGTCTTACGATACCGGCTCGAACGGTCTGTGCGAATTACGTTAATGCTTACTGCAGGAATATAGTAAATTTAAGTTTTCTTCCAAGAACAGTTTAGTTCCAAACATTCGGGAATAAAAAGGTATGTTTTATTGTTTGTCAAATTTGGGTAGCTCTGTTGAGATTAATTATTTATAAACAGATTTTATCCGCCCCTCAAAAAGATGTCGAATAACAGAAAAAGACGAATTGACACAAATCATAATTTTTTGGATCTGTCAGAAGATGAGCAAATAAATTTAAATTTGATACGGGAAAGATGCACCGAAATTGTAAAAGATTTCGGCAAATCATATCCAGCACGTCTGAACACGAAGAAGATACTTCAACGGAATCTGGCAGAAATCTGGCAGAAATCTCACAGAAATTACATGGACGAAAGAATTATTTCGGCCAACTATTCATAAGTTTAGTTCCAGACATTCGGGAATAAAAGCATCGATTAGTTATTCAGCATCGATTTTAGAGTTTTTTCAATTATTTTGTTCTGAAAACTTTATAAATTTCATTGTCAGCACAACACACGATTATCGGAATAACCTTGATGAGAATATTACTAACGTAAATTATCAAAGCACTTCTGTCCCTGAGATGTATTGCTTTCTCGCCGTCAAATTATTAATGTCGCGAAATAAAAAACTGACATATTCTGAGTACTGGTCTAACGACACGTTGTTGAAGAGCAACATTTTTGGCGAAGTTATGAGTAGGGATAGATTTCTATATTTGTTAAAAATCTTACATTTTAATACGAATAATGTAACTGCGGATACTGATAAATTGTATAAAATACGGGAAATATGCGATAAGCTCCGACAAAGTTTTCAGCAGGCGTTTTATCGAAAACCTTTGTATTGATGAAAGTCTACTTCTTTACAAAGGCAGATTATCGTTCAAGCAATACATTCCTTCCAAGAGAAATAGATTTGGAATTAAATCCTTCATTTTATGTGATACCCATTCTGGGTTTGTGCAAGATTTTATTATTTATAATGGATCACTGACTATAGTAAACTTTGAAAATGAATTTATCGGAAAATCAGGCAATATAGTCATGGAATTATTAAAACCTTACTTAGGTAAAGGCCACACATTATATGTGGATAATTGGTATACCAGCCCGGCACTTTTCACTCTTTTACATAAAAACGCAACTAACGCATGTGGAACTGTCCGAAAAAGACGAAAAGGCATGCCGATTTTCCAGGATAAATTAAATACTGGTGAAGCGAGTTTCCGTTCTTCTAAGCATTTACTAGCAATGAAATGGTGTGACAAGAGGGAAGTATATATGCCATCTTCTTGCCACAATCATGAATTTGTTAATACAAAACTTCATTACCGAACGCAAGAAATGATAAAGAAACCAAAGTGTGTTGTCGACTACAATCGTTTGATGGGAAGTGTAGATAAAACAGATATGGTTATTAGCACCATACACTCCCAACGCAAATCCATGAAGTGGTATAAAAAATATTTCTTCCATTTAATCGACATGTGCGTTTGGAACGCTTTTTGCCTGTACAAATTAAAAACCAGCAAACAAATCTCTATGGCAAAATTTCATCTGGAGTTAATTCGGCAACTTTTACATCATTATTTATCAAATTATAAGAAAAATATCGAAAAGAAATCAGGACAAACGAATCCGCTTCGCTTGACTGGAAGGCACTTCATGTCGCTGTACACAAATGACTCAACAAAACGTAAGAACCCGTTGCGAAAGTGTGTAGTTTGTACTAAAAATGATAAGAGGAGGGAATCGCGATATGAATGTAAGATTTGTAATGTTGGCTTATGCGCAACACCATGTTTTGAAAAATACCACACGCAATATCATTATTAAAATCAATTCTAATTATACGCTTATATCATGTTGTATAATATTATTATATTGTATAATATCATTTGATCTCAATAATTAAAAGTGTGCATGTTAATAAATTATAAATACTATATAAATACTCTGTTTTGAACCAAGTTTTTTCGTCGAAAGCACCAGCCAAGAACGCAGGTTACAATAAGGCGTTGATGCGACCGTTGCGATTGGTTGCGTGCACCGTGCACTGTTTCGGTGTAGCGCGCCGTACAGCGGGAGTACCGCGGCGGAGATCCGCCCCGTAGCGAAAGGGTTAATGAGTTGACGGTTGCTTGTTAGCGACGCTTCTCAGATAGCCAAATGATTGCAAATTGTCGGCAACTTGCCACAAATATCGCTCATAAGTTGTCAACAAAGCAACAGAAGGGGGTATCCTCTTTTCAGTATGTTTTTGTCAGTAACAATTTTCAAAATATAATAATGGCAAGTTTCCAACAATCTATTGGCAATAGACTTTAAACTCAGTTTTCAGCAACTTGCTGGCAACTGGCGCGCAACACGTCAGGAATCCTTAAAATCTAAACAATGGGTAGAAAACAAGTGTTGCTGTTAGGTTGCCCTCAGATTGCAGACAATGCAAAAAACTTGTAGAAAATCCGTCGGCAATCTGATGACAACGATTTTCAGCAATTTGTGAACAACTGACGGGCAACATATTGTGTTTTTAAATTGCCATCATATTATAAACAACAGGTAAAAAGATTTTTAATCTTTTTTATATCCCTTCTATAAATACCATATAGATCTTGTTACAAAATCTGTGTCATATCAAGACTTATGTTCAACAGATAGAGCAAATCGGTGAGCGCTTAGTGAGTTAAGAGCAAAACTATGTTCTAAAACTCATAAAAAAAAAGTGTTGCAACCTTTTAGCTCATGACTGTATATACGCACACCGACGAAATCGGTATCTCTCCGCGCGCGACACGCGGCTTCTACACATATACGCAAAGCGCCCACATACATACGTACTAGTCTTCCCCTTCCATGCTACAGGCTGCTAAAAGTCGAAAATGCATTGCTGACACTGGGCCATTTTGAATTTTTACTAGTTTTATGAAACACACAACGACAAATGATGTACATTCATAATAAGAGTAAAAAAGTAGGTTAGGCGATGCATGCGCAAGTATGCTTCGCTTCAGTTGGTCGCTTAGGTACTGGCGTGCACTTCTTTCACTCAATAATAATGCACAGCATTGTCAACTAAATGCTGAAAACTTTTCAGCAATTATTATTATAGTAGAGTTGCTATTCGGTTGCCGACACGTTACTCACAACTCATGAATGATAATCGTTGTTCACATATTGCTATCAGATTGCTATAAACATTGGTTGCAACAATTGTTCTACCGTTGTTTGACAATAAAACTCAGCATATTAATACTGAATTAACAAAAACATTTTTGTTTCATTAAATTATAGGCAACATAATAGCAATTGACGAGCAACTTAATTTCTGCAATTATTTGATTTAGATTGAGTATTCACGTTTGGCTATCTGGATTGTTGTTATGCTGCTTTTGTCTGACGCTTTGTTTGGTAACAGACGTGTTTTAATAAACGTCTAAGTTTCTTTAAAGTCTGCTCAATCATTTATTGTACACGAGTGCTTTTTTGTGCGAGAGTGCGCATGAGTGTCCTATGCCACCGACGGACGTAACAGTATATTGTGTTTCCACATTATCGGTTAAATAAGTTCTCTATTATAAAAATTAACATAAATTATATTAACGTGTATGTGTATATCGTTAAAATTTATATCAATACACAACTCTTAATTATAATTAAAATACATACGTATTTATTAGCGATAATTTATTTAAATACTCTTAATCTTCAAACTCTTTTTAAAGTTTGTAAACATGTATTTGGATTAATTATATTTTTTAATTAATTAATTTTTTAATGTTTTACATAGCTACAAATAGTTTTCTTAATTATTGAAAAATTTTTTTCCAAATTTAATTTTTTAAATATATTGTTACGCTTAGACTTCACAATTCTTTTCTTTCATGAATTCACCCAATCAGCACGGAATTTCGATATTCAGGACGATTCTGTCCGCTCGAGACAAAGACCGTCTTTTTGAGAGACTAATAAATAGGTCTATTATTGGTAAACGCAACTATCTAATAAGCGTGCTGAGAAGTGTCATATGACAGTAGATATACAAATTATTCAACACAGTAGATATACAAATTATTCATCTAAAATAAACACATTGCATTCGCATTAAATCATAAATTTGGCGATCGACTTGGTCCCATCTGAAAGAGAGATTTTGTTATAAGAACAGAGCTGCCAAAACCTAATACGGAAGTCATGACTTAATTAGTTTATCCCTATCTCTTACAATCAGCTAATCCATTCTACTTCTTTACAAGAATCATTAATTTATCAAACACCCTGTATATACGTATATCACAATAGATTATTTTACATAGACAAGATCTCTAGCAATTTTCTGCAAGACTGCTGTAAATCTTGCAGCAGATTCTTGAAAGATTCTGCCAACAGGACGTTATAATCTGCTTCCTCATTCTGTTCAATTCTTCTGAAAGATTCTGCAGTCAAATTCTTACAAGAAATTTGTATACATATTTGCTGCAAGATTTGTAAAATTCTTTCACCAGAATATTAGTATAGTCTTAAAATAGATTAAAAAAAGATTAAATTTAAATTAAATATTTAATTTATGTACAAGATTAAATAACAATACAAATTGTTATTTACATGTAAAAATATAAAATTTTATATGAAACAGCGTTCCACACAAACATTATGTTTGAAAAAAATGAGAATGAGTATTCGTTTCAAGGTTATAACAAACAACTCCTATATAAAGGATCAATGAAATATGAACTGGACAGTCGGCCGCGGCGGCGCCTAGATGTAACGTCTGTGGCCGCACTCAACTCACGAGAAGATCTTCCGCGGCGTGGCCGCCTAGCGGTGGCACTAGCACTCACTTGTTAAATCCATTTCATTCCGAAATTGTTATAAACCTTGCAGCAGATCTTTCTGCCGCTGATTAAGCAGAATCTGTATAATATCTCCACAAGATCTGCGCGTCATTTCCGTTGTAAGAAAGTTACAGAAATTTGCAGATCATATTTGTATAATATCTGCACAAGATGTACGCGTCATTTCTGTTGTAAGACACTTACAGAAATCTGCTAATCATATTTGAACAAGATCTGTAAAATATCTGTACGCTACTTCTGTTGAAAAAATCTTATGTCACTCTGCTGAAGAATTTTGCTAGAATGTTTACAGACTGCAGTTGCGGGAAGAATCTGCTTCAAGATAGCTCAATATTTGTATTAAGTTTCTGCAAACAGTTCATATACAAGTACAGTGCACGAATATTGAAGCAGTCTGCTAGCAATCTGCCAGCATGGCTGTATTGGGAATAATCTTCTGCACATCTGACTCAATTTTACTGCAATTAACTGCACACAGATTCTGTCCTGCAGAAAATGCTACTAGAGATTATAATTTTTCAATTGAGATATTACGAAATTGTAACAAATTCTTTTAACCTTTTAACCTTTAGGTAAATAGTCAAAAATTACTAAAGTAGGTAGGTGGGTGCTGACAATACCCCACAGAAATGTTGTTATTGTTATTCTATTTTTTATTAATACGAGGTGTGTTCAAAAAGTATCGCGAATTTTGTGTTTTTTCAAAAATTATTTATTTATTCATGAATATCTATTTTGTCCCCTTCAAAGTAATCCCCATGAGATATTATACACTTGTGCCAACGGTTTTTCCAATCTTCGAAGCACTTCAAAAAATCATTTTTTTTTATCTTGTTCAGCTCCTCCTTCGATGCCGTCTTTATCTCGTCAAGCGTAGCGTAACGTCGTCCTTTCATGGGCCTCTTCAGTTTAGGGAACAAGAAAAAGTCACAGGGGGCCAGATCTGGGGAATACGGTGGCTGCGGCATCATTAGTGTGTTGTTTTTGGCCAAAAAGTCGCGCACAAGCAACGATGTGTGAGCAGGGGCGTTATCGTGGTGCAAAAGCCAATTTTTGTTCTTCCACAAATCCGGGCTTTTCTGGCGGATTGCTTCGCGCAAATTGCGCATAACTTGCAGGTAATATTCCTTATTAACCGTTCTACCCTGTGGCAAGAACTCATGATGCACCACGCCCCTGCAATCGAAGAAAACTGTCAGCAAAACTTTCACATTCGACCGAACTTGGCGCGCTTTTTTCGGTCTTGGTTCGTGCGGCAGCTTCCATTGAGATGATTGAGCTTTGGTTTCCACGTCATAACCATAAACCCACGATTCGTCACCAGTTATGACCCTCTGGAGCAAATTTGGGTCGTCGCGGACAGAGTCCAACATCTCATTAGCAATGTTCATGCGATGCTGTTTTTGGTCGCAATTGAGCAATTTTGGTACGAATTTCGCGGCGACCCGTCTCATGCCCAAATCATTGATAAAAATCGAATGGCACGAGCCAATCGATATGTTTAGGTCCTCAGCAACTTCTCTAACGGTGATTCGACGATTGGCCAATACCATTTTCTCCACTTCATTAATTTTTTCGTCTGTTGTTGAAGTGCTCGGGCGTCCGGCACGCTCTTCGTCGTTCACATCTTCTCGGCCTTCTGAGAACATTTTGTACCACCGATAAACGTTGCTTCGGTCCAAGGTAGCTTCTCCGTATGCCACAGTCAACATTCGGAATGCATCCGCGCACTTAATTTCGTTTTTCACACAAAATTTGATACAGGTTCTTTGATCCATTTTTTTGAATAGGTAAAAATCGAAGACGATCCAAAACACGTGCAAGCAAAGCAGCTGTCAACAATTAAGTGAACATTCAAAATGGCCGAGCTTGTCGGCATAAGTGAGAGACATGAGTACCAACATAACGCCACAAAAAGATCGAAATTCGAATATACGTAACCCGCGAAAATTCAAAATTCGCGATACTTTTTGAACACACCTCGTATATTATATTTAAATCCACATTAGTTAAAACTCTACAAAATGAAAAAATGTAAAAAAATAAACTTTAAGACTTGTAGACAATATTTCATTTTATTTTTCCAAAACAAAGTTTCTAATCTTTATCAAAATTTCTTCGTTGCTGGGGTGTTGCGGCCGCCTCACATACCTACTTAAAGATTAGATCATGAAAACATGTCATGAAACTGTTATCTAAAATACATTTAATAATGTAAGAACAGCTTACTTTATAAAGATTGACACTCAAACAAATTACACTAATTCCTATCAAACATAGTAACGTTCCCTGAAAGCTAGTAACAGCATGTGTGCAAAACCTTCAACAGAAAAAAATATTATTTTATATATTAATGAATTATGTATAATTAATATTTGAAAAATACTAACTTGATAGCTTTGCGATGAATATCTACAGCATGAATTATTTTCTTATAAATTATAATCTTGTTTTCAAAATTAATATTTTTCAGCATATTTACTGTCATTGCTTTTTCAATACGATAACTGTAAAAATTTTTGTTGTTGTAATTACACAAAAGAAAACGAAGGAGAGATTTGTCAGTATGAGATTATTATACTAAATTATAATAAATTTTCTTAATGATAATATTGTAAACAAGAAAGTTTATTTTGTTCAGAAAAAAATGTTGTATAATTCAAAATAATTTTTTTTTAATTATAATATAGATATTAAATATAATATTTATTGTGGCAAAATAAATTCTTATAATAATATTAAAAACAATAGCAGTGTATCCATGAAAGGATTTAAAATCAAATAGAAACTTAATTCGTTCATAACAAGCTATCTTCTTTGCGTGCTATACGTTTATGTCAGCGGGTAGGCGATTTCTTCTGCATATATCCATAAATATATAAGATCAGTTTTAATGCTTTCGAACAGTCTATTATAGAAGAGACATTCCTGAGCAATGTTACTCTTGGTGGTTTATCTTTGATTTCCGAAAAGTGGCAATTGTTTCTAAATCGATTAAAAATCGATTTATAGTTATATAATACCTGTTTTAGATTTGAAACCAGATCTTTGGCACGGAGAGCAAACTCGCAACTCCTACCGCCATATCGCCACAACATAACAAACTATTTGGGATAAAAACTAATTTATATAAAGGGATCAAATACAATGTATAACAAATGTTTTGACTTAACACAAAGTCATCATTAGTATTATGGTGATAATCTTGTTGATTAATTTAAGTAGTAATAACGTTGTCGGTTTGTACTTTTAGATAATTCTCATAAGTTCTTTAGGCATTTACACATGTTGAATCGTAATGAGCCAGATAGGAATTCATTCTTTGCATAAAAAGAGAAATACTTGCTAATTACAAGTTTCCCTTTAGTTGCAACCACGTTATTATAATGGAGACGCTTATCTCTTTATATAAGGCTATTTGAAGGCAACAAAAAAGAAACTATTTTTCTGGCATCTGAAAGACAATAGCGTACGAAAATAATTAATATAAAATAAATTAATTGAGACTAGCTCTAGACGGTCATAGCAAGATCTTCTTAAATAATATTTTTGTTTCAATTTATTTTGAACTACGCGTCATCACTTTCGGTTTCACACAGTTCATTGTAAATTAAAACATAATTAAATTAAAAAACAATTTGATAATTATAATGCTAACTTGCATCTAAAATCTTCTTAACCCACAAGAAAGTGAAAAATTTGTTGTAAAAAGTATTCGACCAAGGTTTGAATCTCCCAACTATTCGGAAAGAGTGTCTTAGTCAGTTTGACCACCAAGGCACTTGGTAATATTATTCACAACAACGAGATTACTCAGAGAACGTATTTTAAAACCATCGTATAAAACCATATACAGGGTGTCCGGAAACTAGGAAACCTACCGCTTTGAGAATATAAAGAAGATGAAACGGGACAAAAAAGTCTTATATCATTTTGCGATACTCGCTATAATTATTGATTTATAAAATAAAACGTCTAAGCCAATGTGCGATGATGTCACGCCATTGCGCCTAGCTCGTAGGTAACGGCGGGCGGCGGTAAGGATGACGCGTTATTGTCTGAATTGGTGCGATGGTCTGAATCGCCTCACCGAGTACATACACTGCAAAAATCGAATTTGTTATTTTAGGTGAAGCTTCTCCTTACACATTTGATAAATAACACATTTGATTTTTGCAGTGTATGTACACGAGGTGCGGCGGATTCAGACCGTCGCGCCATGCAAATTCAAACAACGACACGTCACCTGTCCCGCCGCGCGCCGTTGCTTACGAGCTAGGCGCAATGACGCGGTGTCACCGCATATTGGCTTAGACGTTTTATTTTGTAACTCAATAGTTATTGCAAATATCGCAAAATAGTCTAAGACTTTTTTGTCCCTTTCCATCTTCTCTATATTCTCAAAGCGGTAAGTTTCCTAGTTTCCGGACAACCTGTATATACATATATATATATATATATATATATATATATATATATATATATATATATATATATACGAGGTGTGATCAAAAAGTAAGGTGACTTTTTGAATTTCGCGCGCTCTGTACACTCTAATTTCAAAATTTTTTTTTGTGTTGGTACACTCGTCACGATCATAAGTTCACAGTTTTGACTATATAGCATGTGTTGTTTTTATGTGAGAGGCATAAAGGTTAGACTCGTGTTTGCGTGCTCGGCGATTTTTTGCTGTTGAAAATAATGGAGCAGAGAGTTCGTATTAATTTTTGTGTAAAAAATGGTATTAAGTGTTCAAAAACTCTTGAAATGTTAACAGTGGCGTACGGTGAGTCAACTTTGAGCAAAAAAAATGTTTATAAATGGTATAAGTTATTCCAAGCGGGCCGAGAAAATGTTAACGATGAACCTCGCTCTGGACACCCCAGCACGTCAAAAACCGACGAAAATGTTCAGGAAGTGAAAGAAATTGTGTTGAAAAATCGTCGAATCACGATTAGAGAAATAGCTAATGATCTTAACATATCGTTTGGCTCATGCCAATCAATTTTAACGGATGTTTTGGGTATGACACGTGTGTCAGCGAAATTCGTCGTTACTAGTGAGTACTTTTTTGGCCAAAAACAATACTATCATCATGCCTCAGCCACCGTATTCACCAGACTTGGCCCCCTGCGACTTTTTCCTCTTCCCAAAATTAAAAAGGCCTATGAAAGGACGAAGATTTGCGACGATTGAGGAGATTAAGGCTGCATCGCTGGAGGAGCTCAAGGCAATACCCAAAAGTGCATTTCAGAAATGTTTTGACGACTGGAAAAAGCGCTGGCACAAATGCATTGTATCAGAGGGGGATTATTTTGAAGGGGATAACATAATTTTGGATGAATAAATGAATATTTTTTTATAAAAATGAAAAGTCACCTTACTTTTTGATCATACCTCGTATGTATATACACACGCTGCCCACCAAAAAAAGCGGTACACTAAAAATTTAGGAAAAATTTACCAAACTTTAAACGGTTATAAAACAAGAAATATTTATGATACAGGGGTGTTTCAAAAAAGGAATTAAAGTTTGAAACCAGTACTTTAAGGAACTTTTATGGCCAATTAAGTGGCATGATTAATTTGCTAATAGCAGATGATAGAACGAAAACTTGCAAAATCGATAAATAGAACGTGCAGTTTCTAGAGTTGTGTGGAGTGAAGCAGTTGACGCAAGTCAATGAGGTAAAAAGTGCGTAAAAGTTCAAATTTTTCCTTTTAAAATACGATTTTGCGGAACTTGATGCGATAATTTTTCGCTATGTTATGCCAATTTGAAGAAAAGTTGTTTTTTACGAGATAATAATGAATTATGAATTGCAATGTTGCCGTTATCAATGCAAATCGCTACAATTGTGTCCAAGACATGTTGTTGCTTTAAAAACATATCCGTGCACGCGAGTGTGTGTATGTGTGTGTTATGGTGGTCCTTATTTTAGATATTTTTAAATTTTTATGCTCCCAGGGGTTTAAACGCTCCCAAATTAATAAAAAAAATTCTCTAAAAATTTGAGCTCTTAATATCAGCTTTAAGATAGTCCGCATGACCACCTAAATTTCTTATGGAAATAACATGTAAAAAACTTCTTTTATTCTTTGAAATTTTATATGTCCTTTACAAATAATCCTAAAATTATGAGAAGTAGAAATTTTTGTAGAGAATTTAATGCTCTACAGAAAAGGTTTTATGATTTTTACGTAAGTCTTCTGGTTCAAAAGTTATTCAAGGACAAAGTTCAATTAAAATAAAATCATCAATGTTTTCAAGTATATTTACAAAATAAACAGTTGTACCATAAAATATATTACATTGTAATATATTTTATAGACCTTTTTAGAGATCACATTGATTTCTCTTGATACCATAGCAGATACCAGAACTCTAAAAAGGTTTGATCACACAAAACAACGAAACAACTTGACTAGCAGTTTGGAAAAATATTCCTTAAGTCAAACCATGTTTGTAACCTCTAAAAAGGTTTGATCACACAAAAGTACGAAACAACTTGACTAGCAGTTTGGAAAAATATTTCTAAAGTCAAACCACGTTTGTGACCTCTAAAAAGGTTTGATCACAAAAAGGTCACATTGATTTCTCTTGATACCGTAGCATTTTTCTTAGTACGTAGACAGTTTTTTTTTATCAGTTCTGAAATACCTATAGACTATCCGCCACACAAAATCGTTGATATGATACATATCATAGGTGAAACTGGAGACAATTATAAGGCTGCGCAAAGATTATATGCTGAGAGATTTCCTGATAAACGACATCCAACGCGAGTGACAATAAGACACGTGGTTGATAGAGCTGAAAGAGGTAATTTAAAGAGAATACGTGAAAAGACTGGAGCTGGCAAAGTGGAAACGATGGTAACTGTTGCTGCTATTCAAATGGATCCGCATACTTCCACGAGAAAAATTCAATATCAGCATGGTGTATCAAAATCAACTGCAAATCGCATTTTGCAAAATTGTAAATTACATCCGTATCATATTACTTTGACCCAAGCATTGAAAAACGAGGATTTTATCCGTCGCGTAAGATTTTGTAATTGGGCTGAAAACCAAATAATACGAGATCCGTTATTCTTTCGTTATATGCTTTTTTCTGATGAAACCACATTTAGTAAGAGTGGAGGCGTCAACAGACATAACTGCCACTATTATTATGAAGGAAATCCACATTGGCAACGGAATGAAGAATTACAATAGCAATGTTCTATTAATGTGTGGGCTGGTATAGTAGGAGATTACGTTATTGGTCCATATTTCTTTCAAGCAAACCTTAATGCGCAAAATTATTTAATTTTTTTGCAAAATCAGTTACCGATCCTTTTAGAAACTGATCTTCAGACCCGTAATCGAATGTGGTTTATGCAAGACGGGGCGCCCGCTCACAGAGCACGCGGAGTCAAGGACTTAAAAAATGTATTCGGAAGACAATGGATTGGTTTAGGTAGTCAAACTTAGGAGTGGTCTCCTAGCTCTCTTGATCTGATGTTATTGCATTTCTTTCTCTGGGAATATGTTAAAGAAAAAGTGTACAAGACTGAGCCGACAACTATTGAAAATATGCAACAACGTATTCGTAACGTGTTTAGAAGCATAACACCAATTGTTCTTAATAGAGTGCGTAACAATTTTCATAACAGATTGCGTTTATGTATTCAACAAGGTGGACGTATCTTCGAACACCTTCAATAAAATAATTAATTATTTTTAAATACGCCCCCCCCTCCCTTTCACTCACACAAACACGCGCGCGCGCGCACACACACGCATACACGTACGCATACACACACGCAGGCACGCACACGCACACAGCAGAGAGGATTTGGAGTCATTAAATACCACGGGAGTGACGAACTGTGAGGTCCTTATCTCTGCTGACACACGCACGCACGCACGCACGCAGCACGCACACACATACCCCTACAAGAGATGTAAATCTGGCCGTGCAACCTCCACGTGGTATATCTTGGATAACGCTAATGCCGGCAGTATCGTAACTTTCAAGCTTCACATCTCGGAAGGTACTAAACAAAAATAAACTTTCTTGTAGTGTTTTGGAAAGGTCTCGAGATAAGCTACAAGAATATATAATAAAAAGTAGGCAGTCCTATTTAAAAAATTGATGGTGTCTTGCACGTGACCTTCAAGCAACTATTCAAGGTCAAATTAATGACACCATCTTATGACCCCCTTAAAACCATATAACTTTTGTCTGAAACATTTTCTTGTAAAATGCAAGGGAACGGAAATATTTGAGGTGATAGATTAAAATAGGACACCCTGTATGTGTGTGCGTGTGTGCGCGCGCGCGCGCGCGTGTGTGTGTGTGTGTGTGTATATATATATATAATTATTGTGCTATTGATCATTAAAAATTAGGAACATTAAGTAGCGTGAGAGACTGTTAGAAGATCCTTTAATTTTCAATGGTTCTGAAAACGTATGTTTTTTCCAGTACACGTGATACATTTACATTTAAGAGGATGCTATAATGACGGGAATTACCGACACATTACAGTGTTCATTAATTTTCGAATTGGATCTACAGATCACAAAATCCTTTTACAGAATAAAAGTACGCACCAAAACAAAGTGCGGGCTGGTAAATTTTACGAGAAAATCGAACAAAAAGTTAAAAATTTATTTATTTTCTGTTCGTGGATCTGTCAACCGAGGTTAACTTTTGTCATTTACTAACGTTCTGTAGCTCGTATGTATGAAATGAGACCAGGCCGCACTTTAGAAAACTCTAACGAACAACACTGACTGTGTGTCATTCCAGTCAAAAGCCTAACAAAAAAGTTTAACATGTAAATAGCTGTACGTGTACAAATTTCGCTTAGCGCACGTAAACAATGGCAAGCAGAGTAGTGACTGTAGTTGATAGGTCTTTTCGGAGATGGCGAAATAATCGAAAAACAAAGACAGATCTATGCGTTGGACAAAGAGCAATAGCCTAGTCTCCCTTGAAAAATAATCTGCAATGCCAACGTCGAGGAAGTTCTTCGGTCACTATAGCATCTTCTTAAGTCTCTAATAAATGCCAATTGCATTTCAAAGCAATAATCTCTTGTGATAGAGTACTAGAGTACTAGATCAATATAACCGTAATAAAAATTAACCCTTTCGCGTATAACATCGTGTGAGATTCGTGGTAAGAAAATCGGGCCAAACATATAAGAACCACGGGTGAAGGCCGTGGTACCTCGATCCAGCCAAACGTAAATAATACGTGTTAAACTCGTGGTTTGTAGATACGGCCAAACGTAAACAACACGTTAAATGGCTCGATGCATGACCGACCTTGCTGTTATTTATGACACACGCCGTCGGAACTTAACGCGTACGGTAAAGGGTTAAGAATTGCGAGCGGCTATTCAATGACGTATCTGTTAACCCTTCGCAGTATAGGTAGTATACGTGCACAAAAGAATAATGTTCCACCCCAATATGTAGCATAAATGTACATCTAAAAGAAAAAATGATTTACATTTATGCGATATGTATGACACTTGAAATTTTATGGTTTTTTGAGGTTACTGAATCAGAATATATCAAAATTTTACAATTTAAAATAGCAGATTGTAATTTAAGAACCTAAATGAAAGATAAAAGGCAATGAAAGCCACACACGGTCTTCATGCAATAAATATAATGCAATATGTAATTTAATATTAGACAAACATTTCAACCTCATATCAGAACATTCTTGATACATAACATAATTGGACTTACAATAACCACCGATACATTACGATTAAAATGCGAAAATCATTGTAAGTTCAATTATGTTATGCACTGAAAATGATCCAATGTAAAATCAAAACGTTTATTTAACATTGAAATACATATTATAATTTTTGCACGAAAACCTTGCGTAGTTCTCATTTTTTTTTTTTAGATGAATAAAATTTAAATTTTAGTCATCTGAGCCTGACACTGATTCTTTAAATTTTAAGAATTCAATTGTTTTTTTCAAATTTTAATACGCTTTATTAAAACCGCCATTTTAAAATATAAAACTTTGATATACTCAAATTCAACAACTTCAAAAACGATAGAATACCAAGTTCCATACAAATCGAAAAAGATTAAATCAGTTATTTTTTAGATTGCATATACGCTACACATACACTGATGATCTTTTTTCTGTGCACATATATACTGCATACACTGTGAAAAGGATAATGTTTGACTGTGGGTGTTATTTAGCATAAAATAAATGTAGTCTTAAATGTGTTCATGTAGTTACGGCACGTGTCCCGAACGTATGCAATATATAAATGCTATATATAAAATTACGAAAGATGTCAATATTTAATTAAAATTATTGGTTTGCATACAAGTAATATAAAAAAATATGCTCCTGTACATTCTAATAATATCATGTTTTTGACAAAATTGAAATTAATATCCTAAATATTTAAGATTTTATTCCTTTTGTATATAAAGTGTATAATTAGAGGTCGGACCTGGAAATATACATTTAATCCAAAAATGATCCAGGCCCCACCTGACAACAGCCAAAGGTCCTGGAAATATACATTATATTATTTGAAAAGTCCCTGCAGCAGCCAATAGACACATGTGCACGCGCACACACAAACACGCACGCACCCGCACACGCACGCACACGCACACACGCACGCGCGCAAGCACATACACACACATTATAAGTCTCTTTATACAGATGAAAATATTTCTAATTTCTTTGTCTTGTTCATCATCAGTTACTGTATTATATTGTATATATTTTCTGAGTTAAATTTCTTGAGCATATTTTTTATTGATTACCATATCCACCTTGTGGCATACTGTGAATCGTGCTCGCAAAATTGCATCTGCAGTTTTTATATCCATTTTAAACCTTCATTTGTTTTTTATTATATTCATTATAGAGAATACGCGCTTGACTATAGCATTTAAGAAAGGCAAACATAGCGTCGCCAAGGCAAATCTTGCAATATTTCCAAATTGTTGTTGATCAGCAGAGTTTCGATATTCCAAAATTTCAATATAAAATTCCTCTGAAGTAGATAACTGGCTCCACTGCTTAATATGAAGAAGATTCCATTCATCTATAGTTGTATCAATATTTTTACATATGTTTTTAAAAGCTGTAACTAGCTTAGAAATCTTTGGCTTTATTTGTGATGTTGTTAGTTGTGACAGAGAGGAACCTGAGAGGTGCCACGTCGACCTTCTTCTTATAAAGCTAAAATTCTCGACGCACTAACTACTCACATCCATTTAAGGAATATGAACTAAAATTACATCCATTTTGCAACGCTGTCGATAAAAATGGTTCAAGCCTGTGCTAAAATCATGTAGTGGGGATACCCCTATGTCGAACAAACTGGTACGGATTAACTTCGTGTGCATCATAATTTGTTTCTGCATTTCCTAATATCAGAAGTGACGACAATAATTTATTTACTATAGAAATTTCCAATAAATCTTCAAATACATCTTCAAATAAATATGACTTAAAGTTCCCAGCAATTTCTTTAATATAAAAATTAATTGATATAAATATCACACAGCAAATGCAAGCAAAGGTGAACGAAAGTGTAAGTTGTTCACTGATTCATAATGTTGAAAATGAAATATCATGTATTATGCTCTTATGAATGCTATGTACCAAATTTTCAAAGTGTTATAACATATAAATGATAAAGTGCACATGAATATGGTAACCAAACAAAGCTAATTAAACAGAATGCGCGTTATTAAATTTATTTTTGTCTTCCTATTTTCCTATAATGTGTATTTTTCACTTTTTTCAAGAAAAATGTGCTTCACTCTATCAGATCTGCCTCCAATCATTTTATTCTTCAATTTTTTCATTTTATCCTTCAACATTTGATACTTTTTTCAAATATCAATTTATTCAAATTATACATTGCATTAATGAATTGCAGACAGATCTAACAGAGCGAAGCATATGTCCGTTGAGAAAAATGAAAATACACATTGTAAGAAGGTAAGAAGACAAAAACAGAATTAATAACGCGCATTCCATCTAATTAGCTTTGTTTCGTTACAATATTCGTGTACACTTTGTCAATCATGTGTTATAACACTTGGAAAATTTGATGCGCAACATCAAGTGTTAACACAACTTATGATTGACATAGTAATATACAATATTTTATTTTCAATTTTTACAATACATACAGATTTATTTGAACTAATATAAACTAATATACAAGATATTAAACTACATGAAACAAATGTTCTAATAACACTAACATTCTGTTTTTTTTTATATTTACGAGAAGTAAATTGATTGATAAATAACTTATATGACGTATAACTTATCTGCGACTATATTGATGAATAGACGCGATTAATTTGACGCGTTTTTACATGAAACAGACAAATTTAGTTAAAAAAGTGTCAGACTGCCCCGCGAACCAAGATTAATGTTAACGATTGACAAATAAATATCAGGTTAAAGAATCTGTCACGGCGGCTACGATGATAAAAAAATACTACACCACAAGTACACAAGTCGCATACGGCTGACTGATGTATGCCAGCGCCACTTGTGTCAAAAATATGAAAGGGAGATTTCCTGAAAAGCGATGACAATGACGACGTTTTTTACATGTAAAACATCAAAATTTAGACTTTGCGTCGCGATATCTCCGCTCGTAGGGTAGAAAAAATACGGAGAGAAAAAATAAAAACACTTTTATTATACAATTCACCCCCAAGCTATCGATTAAGACTACTCAAAACTTGATTATTCCAGCTGTTACTGAGATCTAATAATCTCGTATGTATGGAACTCGCTGACTCGCGTAAAAGAGGTCGGTCTCTTGCTGGTGCGTCTACTTTGGCACGATGCTCGACCGAGCCTCTTGATAAATTGCGACCGCACTCACGAGCGTGGTGCAACTACGTTAGTTGCTCGTGACAATAGTTAAATAGTAAAGTTGTTCGCAAAGTCGTTCACCCATATGCACGAAATTAGACGATACTATTGGGCGCCAGGCACGAGCGAGCGTGCCACTCTTATACCAAGACATTGCCGATCTCCAAATTCTCGTAGGATCAAATGCGAAAATACTGGACTTTGTCACGGGCAATAACGGGCTCTCTTAATCGGTAGCTCAGCCACGGAATTGGCAGGCGGGAAAGTAGAAGAGAGCGAAGAAGCTTAAAGAAAACACATCAATTTAATGAAAAAATTAACAATATATTTCTGCCGATATCTAACATTAACTCACAAAGTTCTGCAACGAGGTCTCGCAATCCGGGCGCGGTCGGAAAATACCACGCGGTCGTCGGTACGAGCTTATTGAACGGAAAGAGTCAAGATTCAACTCTAACTAACGGCGGACAAAACACGCCGTGCACACTCAAAACTCTACACGCGCACTCTTATTCCACGCAATATAGGACGATTTGGTACGAAATACGCGATCGCTATACAGAAACACATACAAACGCTACTACAGACAACATACAAGAATATTACAACAATTAACGCGACTTGGCTGTGGTGTTGGCGACGCTCTCAATAAACGCCACCAAAGAAAATTAAGACGCGACTTGATCGGATGAGGCGCACGACGGCAGAGCACGCGGACAGCACGCAAGCACCTCCAATTTTAGCGGAAAATCTTACAACGAACTTGGGCTCTAATTACGGCTACCGCGCTCGCGACCCATCCAATCGGCGAAATCGGTGGCTTTACAAAAGTCTCGTTCGTCTCACCACGACGCTGAGTCATCTCTTGCTCGCATTTCGGCTCGTCTAACTTCGGTAAAACCGCTCTCGTCCTCGCGACTCGTCCGGCACTCGATCCACAGCGAAGTGATTGATAGCACGAGGAAATTTGGCAGGCGGAACGTAGGATCTCTTGCTCCACGCACGGGGGCTCGTCGCGCCCCGCTATAGATTCCGCCTTAGTACACGGTCCTCGCGACTCTCTAATCAGGCTGTCGCGCTACGGCGCGCAATTCAAGGTAGGTTGGTGTCTTCGGACAGCTCGCAACTTTTCCCGTGGTTTTTTCGAGGCCGGATGGCTATCTCTACAGATTCTTCGGTGTCCGCTGCCCCCACTCGGGACCAAATCGGAAACATCCTCTCGCAGCTCCTTGTTCGGGGTCTCCCACGCGATGATCTGTGTGGAGTGTCGACATCCCCTACGTCTGACCTTCCCTCTTTGCGTCCTGCAATTTCAGCGGCCTTACTGCTGCGTACATGCGCGACGGTAAGAGATAACGTATTTAAATGAAGAAAGATCACCTGTCGTGCACGCTACTGCGATCCTGCGCACTATCCATAAAATTCCGAGTGGCGTTAGGTCCTTCTTCTTGCAATCTTCTTGTCGCGTGGGACTTCGTCGATACAAAATTATTGGCCTTCAGTCGCCGATCCGCCAAACGTCGCTAAAATTGACGGACGAACACAAGCACACAAAACAAAGACGCGGAATTATTAGCGCACGCGCCGACACGTCCGTCTTCGAGCCAAGAGGACGTAGAGCCGCAGCGTGCGCTCCCCGGCCGGATCTTACAATCCCTGTGACGGACAGACGAACAGGATATCACGTCACAAGATATAACATTTAAAGTGTTCTGCTACATATCTGAAATAGATCAGAGACATAATTTTGTTGCTGACATTTAATAGTACAATTCGTGCCAGGTATGCCTGGGGTCCGATTCTAGGGTCCACGTTTTGTTCTTAGTTGTTTTTACGTTTATGACTATTATAACCGGATGCTGTGTCAGCGATCATGAATGTATCATAGTGTTAGTAAATTATGTTTTGACAGCCGGCCAATGTAACCTCAGTTTTGATTGGTGAAATCTCAGAAATATTCCAAAGCTTAATTGAAAGAAAGCGGATCGAAGCCTTTGATATATCAACTAAGTTGTAGTTTTGAAAATAAAAAGTGCTATTATTTGGCAATAAAAAAATGTACTTTGTGAGCTGTTTTTCTCACGATTACAGGTAATAATAAAACTTGGTGCAAGACATTACCGTATTCCTTAATAAATGTAAGGATAGTCAACAACGGAGTGTTTGTGACGATATCAAAGGCTTCGATCCGCTTCCTTTTAATTAAGCTTTGGAATATTTCTGAGATTTCACCGATCAAAACTGAGGTTACATCGGCCGGCTGTCAAAACATAATTTACTAACACTACGATACATTCATGATTACTGACGCAGCATCCGGTTATAATAGTCATAAACGTAAAAACAACTAAGAACAAAACGTGGACCCTAAAATCAAACCCCAGGCATATCTGGCACAAACTGTACATGTAACGTACATGTATGTTACTTGCTACATAACTCGTTACCTAGTGATACCTACTGTTATGTATATAAGATGTATATGTTATATTACTGTGTTTGCTGGGTAGTTACACAAAAAATATAATTAAGTTAAGTTAATAGTTACAGATGGAAAAAAGTAATAGAGTTAAATTATAGTTACAAAAAAAGTAACTCTATAACTAGAATTTCGTTACAAGTAACGAGTTACTTCCCATCCCTGCTAAAAATACAGATTGATTACTTTATTATTATACTTCTTGACTTAAATCAATCACTATTTTACTGACATGATGACTGATAAGTCAAAGCATTTGTTATCCATTATGTTTGATCCATTTATATAAATTAGCATTTTTATTCAGTGTGGCTTGTTATGGTCTAATTAATTTTCTATTTAAAATATAATTTTCTTCTATAAAATTATTTGCAGCAAATGATACAATAAAAAGATTAAGTTTACAATAATACATTATTCTTGAATTTATTTCTTTACCTGGCAATTCTAAACATTCCACAGCCATATTTAAGGTATACCAGGAGCATCGTCATAATTGTTATCAAAGCAATCCCTCCAATAAAAGTAGCTCCGACAAAGTATAGCATTAATAAAAACACTTGATTATGTGAAATAACGAAAAAATCAGGGAAAAGGCTCTGCTTAATATGATGTAATTGAGACTCGTTCAAGGCGGTATCGATATGATACAGTAAACTCACCACACACAAAAAAACAGTATTGTTGAATATGTGAAACACTAAAGAAAAGTGAAAAAAAACAAGTTTTATAACCCATTCCCTTACGGAAAATAAATATTAAGGCTCAATATTTAGCAAGGAAATTTCAATACTTACAATTATTAGTATTCAAGTTGTAATACTAAATATTGAAAGTCAGTATTGGTGAATGCTTAAGTATTAATGAAGATTAAATATTAACAAATACTGAGTATTGACAGTTAATATTAGTAAATACTAAATATTAGAAATTGGTATTGGTCAATGTTCAAGTATTAAACATAGTTAAGTAATGGTAAATACTGAGCATAAACAGTTAGTCTTCGTGAATACTTTAATTAGTAATCATAATGTAAAGGCGTCAATACATATTAAAGAGATTAGAAATACAATATAACTGATTTTTTATAAAATCGGTTAAAATTCATAATTTTACTAAAACTTTGTGTTTTTATGAACGATTAAGTATATAAACGGATAGTACAAATTATGGCCTACCATTTGTACTGTTTTCTATTTTATTATTAATTTTTATTTGTTTTTTATTATATGCATATAATTATTATAAAATGTTGCAAAACTAAAATATTTAATTCAATACTGTACAACTAAATATTGAGTTCAATTAAGTCTTGGTTAAAAATTTTGAATGGTTGATATGAATGCATTATTGTTCATAAAAATACGAAGTTTTAGCAAAATCGCGAATTTTAACCGATTTTATAAAGAATCAATCATATTGTATTTCTAATCTCTTTAATACGCATTGTTGCCTTTACATTATGATTACTAATTAAAGTATTCACGAAGACTAACTGTTTATGCTCAGTATTTATCATTACTTAACTATGTTTAGTACTTGAGCATTGACCAATACTAATTTCTAATATTTAGTATTCACTAATACTAACTATCAATACTCAATATTTGTTAATATTTAATTTTCATTAATATGTTTTTGTGCAACTAAATAACAATTGAATCAACCAATGTTTAGTTGATAATCATAGCGGACTAAATATTTCATTTCTTTTAACAAATATTTTTCAGTGCACTAAATTCAATAAATAAGAATGAGTTTTGAGCATATTTTTTGTATTTTGTATTACCCTCGTTAATACTAGTACTAAGTATTCAATAATACTAGTACTGAGCATTTGTTAATACTAATACTGAATATTCAGCAATACTAATATCGAGTATACACGAATACAAAGTATTGGCCAATTTAGTACTGCCAATACTTAAGTACTAAGACCTTAATACTTATTTTCCGTAAGGATTATTTTTTATACTTCTAAATAATAATGATATTAAAGATAAGTTAAGGGAGAAGAAGCCCTTTTGATTAAAGTTTTACAATTTTTTGTATATTAGAGATTATTTATTCTGACTACGTATAAATGCGCGATAGACTATTGGAAAGCTTTGACTATAAAGTGAAATTCCGATATTAATAAGGATCAACAAAATTTGTAAAAATACAAAAAGATAACTAGGAACATAAGATTCATATTTTAAAGAATAGAGTCTGAAGGGTTTTTCATTTTTCTAATAAGATTTCTTGGACATGCAAGTTTTCTCATTATTGTTTTGACATTTCAGCTCAATATCTACCATTTAATCATGGAACAGTACACGCTTCAACAACATTTACAAATTATTCAAATGTATTATCAAGGTTCGCGTTCAATTGCGACAATTTTATGTAGGCTATTTCCAATTTTTGGTCGTAATAATTATTCCACAAGAACAATTGAGCGTTTGGTGCATAAATTCAAATTAACATATTTACTTCATAATGTCCCCGTGTCAATAAGACAAAGAAACGCCAGAAGTGCTGAGAATATTGCGGTTGTACGTAAGTATTTGAATGAAGACTAAAATTAATGGATTTCGCATTGTTCTTAAGAGTTGAGTATCTCCCAGATGTCATTGTGGCAAATTTTACATAAACATTTGGGTTTACACCCGTATAAGATCGCCTTGACCCAAGAAAGCTGCACGACCACGCATCGGGCCAAACAATCAAATTATTAAAGTTGAAGTATAGCTGTGTTATCTCCAGAAATGGTTACGTTAATTAGTCGCCTTGTTTGTGCGATTTAATACCTTTAGACTTTTTTTCTTTGGGTTTATGTTAGGTCTCTGGTCTAGAACAACAAGCCAGAGTCTTTAGATGCTCTCAGGACCAACATTGAACGCGAAATTGCTGGAATATTGGCCAATTTATGCTAAAAAGTAATGAAAAATTGGATTTATGGAAGCCCATCTATTCATGCAAGCTCTTCTGTGAAGGACATTTGAATGATGCTGTATTCCATGATTAATGGTATCAATGGTACTTTAATCCGAAATAAAAGTTTCATTGATATCTCAAACACATGCTATTTTACTTAAGCAACAAATTGCGTTGCCCTTAATGAAAGACCCCCCAGAGTCAAACTATCTACCGGGCGCGTATCTCCAATTGGCGGATAGGAGAATGTTCGTAGTCCCACGGGAGTAAAATCCCATGTGGAATCAGGGTCCTTCTGGATAGCAGTGGTTATAATTGGTCCCCCAGGTATAAAACCTTGTGTGAAACTGGAAAGACCGCCGCCACGGACCAACTCCCTAAGCCAAGCTGGAAGCTATCGTGGCGGCGGCTGCATGGCATTGAGAGGACAGTGTCTCGAACGATGCCTTTTAAGGCATCTCAGAGTGATAAGAAATCTCAGAGTGATTAGCCTTACTTATACTCTACGGGGCTTTGCGTGAGTAGACCGTTAGTTCCATAACTGCTCGTGGGATTATTTATAGAAACATTAAAAAATGTAAAAAAAGGTGATAGAGGAGATGGATGCTCACATTATGGAACGTCTAGCGCGGACGCTGTGGCGGGGGTTGCGGACAAGACTCATCCGGGCTCTGGAAGCGTCATCGCCACGGTTACGGCGGAAAGCCCCGCGACAGTAGTGGGTCCTCCTGTTAAGAGAAACCGCTCTGGTGCGGAGAAAAAGAGGGCTAGGTGAGAACGGCAAAGAGCCCAAAGCGGGGTCTCTTCTGGTACCAAGATAACATCGAGAGAAGTGAAGAGGCTCACCAATAACAAGCGTCGGAAAGGCTTTAATGATACTCCTCCTTCAACGGAAGGACTCGCTAAGAAACGTAAGGCCCATCAGGGCAGAACCTATGTGGCGGATTTTTTAACAAAAATTATCATCACTGAGGATTATGCCAAAGAGGAGATCACTAGTGAGCAATTCTTTTATAGCTAGCCGTCAGCAGGGTGATCATTGGGATCCGGAAGGATCCCATTCCTTGATTCGGAGGTACCATTCTTAGGAAACGTGCGGTAGTCGTGGGCAGGGATGAGGCGTCTCTAAGCTGGCTCAGTGAGCAAATGGCAAACATCACTCTCTGAGAAAACGCCAAGCTCAAGGTGGTGGATTTAAAAGTGCTTCAAGGCAGCATAGAATCATGGTCTCGATCCTGAGAGCTTTCGACGACTCGGCTATGGCAGCGGCTGGAGAGGCAAAATTTTGGGCTCAGCATCGTGAGCTAGAAGGTTTTTGCCGAAAACGTAGGGGTCAGATGGTAGGAACTTAATTTTCAGGATATCAAAATTCAGCTTTTTGAAGCTAAGAGCGCTGACCTTACCTCGGGCTCGATCAGATTTAAGGTGAGCGGTGCCCAGGGCAAGGATAAGGAAAGGAGGGAGGAAATCCCTACTTAAAATTGAGCCGTAAAAATGTCTCGTACTGAGATGGTCTTCACCCAAATCAACTTGCAGCAAAAGGACTTTGGCAGTTCTGTCGAGGACAAGCTGGGGTGCACACAAGTCATTTCACTGATACAAGTACCTTAGCTCGTCTGAGGTCGTATCAGTGGCCTGGTAGCATGCAAAAGAATGTTCAAGTCTTCGACAGCTGGGAAGCCCAGAGCCTACGTGGCGGTGAAGGGCATGGACATTTGACTTATGCCTCATCTATGTGCTAGAGATGTAGTGATTGTCAAACTGGATATCACCGAGGTTTCGGGAGATAAAAGGAGAGTGTGCTCTGCGTATTTTCCTCACGATGAGGAGAGCCCACCGCCGGAACCGGTGATTAAACTGGTAAAGTACTGCCAAGAAAAATGGTTTCCCTTGATAGTGGAATGCGATACTAACTCGCACCACACAGTCAGGGAAAGTACGGATACTAACGAAATACCTGAAAGCTGTTAGAATTTCTAGCGTTAACCGATCTGGAGATTCTCAACAGAGAGCTCACCTTCTGCACGGCGGTGAGGAGAGAAGTTCTCAATTTTACTGAGTTCTAAGTGAATATCTAAGAATGTGATCTGGTGAATCTCTTGAATAAGCCCTCATTATCTGATAAAACAAAGCGCCAAGTATATTTATTTCGTAATATGTCAAAACTGCAATGGATAAAACCAAATATAATATCATCAAAAAGAAGTGATTTCAAGAAAATTATTTCAAGTATAATATTGTTATACTCGAAACGAGCACACATTTCACTCACGCAAAGACACTCAAACGTGCGAGACAAAACAAATAAACACTCTTTACAAAAAGAACATAAGCCTTAATCGTGGAACTTTATACAATTCATTTGTAGCGGAATTATTCAAAATATTACTTGACAGCCCCGCGTCCAGAAACAGAACAAAAGCCGGGCTTCTTCTGTTTAATCAATGTTCCTTCGGCCAACTTCTCAAGCTCACAAGTAAATTTACAGAGTTGTCACCTATTTTAATAAAACTTTGCATATGTGTAGAACTTTGAAAAATATTAGACACGTATTTTTTTTATCGGCAATGGTTCACTCTGAAGGGTGAAAACTACCTCTTAAAGGTAAGAGATAGATTTAACACATTAGATGTAATAAATTGAAAATTTGAAAAGTAAAATGTGTTAGGAGGTTTTTTGGGTCGCTGAAACTAAATCTTATGTCCAAAGTATAAAATTTAAAATGGCCGATCCAATATGGCGTCCAGATACTTATTTTGTATAATATGAAATTAAAAATAGTTGAAAATTTTAAAAAGTAAAACGGGTTAAGGGGTTAAAGGGTTTTTGGAATCGCTGAAAATAAATCTCATGTCAAAAATAAGAAATTTAAAGTTTTCTCTACGCCCAGTGAGAAATGATACATCAAATTGATACCTAAGGTCTCACGCAAACAAGTAAGTGCTGGCGCTACCGCTAGGCAGCCACGCTGCACAGACCCAGTCGGATACAGTAATGATCAGACACACATCGTTTTAATTGGACACGGAACCGATTGCGCACGGACTCGATTGCCCACAGACCCACTTGTACACAGACCCGATTGCACACGACCTGATTGCACACCGACCTGATTGCGCACCGACCCGATGGCCCACCGACTCTATTGCTTACCGACCCGATTGTGCACGACCCGATTGCCCACCGACCCGATTGCGCACCGACCCGATTACGCACGGACCCGATAGCGCACAGACTCGATTACACACGGATCCAATTTTACACGAAGAAAAATTATTTTAAGAACAGAATTGTCCTCTGACAAAAACACAGTTAAGAAATAACGTAAATTGTTACGATCCGCCGGTCTGCAAACTGGCGGCGTAATGGTTTTGGACTTTTGGCCGCTGTCACCAGTCGTTATGATTCGGGTGATATGCCCCTCCTCATGACAACATTTATATATTGGTTAAACTGTTTTTATTTTATAAAAGAGTTTTGGCTGTTACGTGGAAGAGGGAGCGTGGTGCAGAAGAAAGGAAAGAGAAAAAGAAACTATCAGAACTGATTTTAACCTTTAACCTTTTATTAATTACGATTCTAGTGGTATAATTTCGCCTTAATGCTACCGCACGCGTCATAATGGAAAATAATTGAAGTTAATATAAAAAAAAGAAGAAAAAGAAATTTAGTCAAAGAAGAAAAAAAAAGGAAAAATGGATAGGAAGGAGAGGGTTGGTTACGGTGTTTCTGGTTTGTCTGATCGTATTGAGATCTTGTGTGGACTTTAAGATCGTCTTACCGGTGGGCAGCATGTGGAGCGAGCAATGGATACTCTCAATTTTTCTTATAGTAGGTTTTCCTCGTGTAACATAAATCGGGCTTAGGAGACTCAGAATGAATGCATAAGCGATCCACATGAATTGAATGATTAATTATATTTCCGATATGCTTCAAGACAATTGAATTAACAAAATTTATTGAGCGCAGTCCCACAGGCGGGACCAACGATAATCGAAACGTATCGTGTGCGCGCGGATCATTAAGAGAGAGAGAGTACGACCTGGCGTGATGTTCGATGTCGGAGCGCCGTGAGAGCGAAGGCTATTCTGCACATTTGATGACAATCAAACCCAGTGCTGCGATGCCGTGCTGTGGCTGGATTCGGAGCCGCAGGACCTCACGCGTTCTCCCGTGCTCGGTGTTCCGCGTCTTGCGTCAGGCTCCGTCGGCGCCTCTCCTTCGGAGTAATCTTTATCCTCCAAGGCTCTGGGCTTCGTGTGGGCGTATCCCCGACTACACCTTGTCAATCCACGACACAGCCGGATTCCTTCCGGTTTAGATCTTCTGCCCAGGCCAGCCCGAATGCTTCTGATCTAATTCTCCGGTCCCCGACTCCTTTCCCTCGCCATGTTCCCGTCCTGCCATTACTTTTATTCTTCTATTTCCTTTTCTCACATTCCACCGCTCGCCTCGCTCGTCTCGCGCTTTTCCCTTTCCGCTGGGCATATTTCCCACTTTCTCCTAAACCTGTCTCTCTCCTCTATCTTCCTTCTCTCTCTCTTACGGGCCTCGCAATTCCGTTGAACGCTCTAATTTGCTACACTCGTTCGGTGAAGAACCCGTCCGTAGGGGACTGTCGGGGTCTAGCGACCCGGTTGAGAGGGAGAAGCTTCGTGGCCTTTCACAGTGGTACGAAGTCGGAAAGAGGCTTGGCCGCTCTCCTCCGTAAATCGGGCACGTGCGATGGCCGCCGAGTCGTGCGTTCTAGGCGAGGGAGAGGACGGGGTTCTATTCCCTCCCGAGGAGTGTCTGTAGCGGGGGAAGTAGCCTCTTGTCCGTGCACCCCTCGAGCAAAGATAGAGGGATCGAAAGTCCCAAAGGCAGTGAGCTCGTTTTTAAGCTCCTTCAGAAACACACGTCGCCCGACTCGCTTCCCTCGATGGGTCTTTCTGCCCATGATAGCCTGATGGGTATCATTTTAGTAAGTTAAGGGTTTTTTTCCTTTTTGAAGGCTTGCCACCAGAATTTTAAGACTAGTATCTTTTACCATTTGTGTACGAAAGAGAAGAGAAAGAGAGCAAATAAGTGAGTATGGTTAAACATGATCTAAAAGAATTAATTGAGAGAATTTATGAGAACAAGAGCAATAACAAGAGAACTTGATAGAAGTTTTCCAACGAGGATCCGAGATGTCCTGCCCCTGCTTCTATTTGATAGAATTAGTGTTCTTGAGAAGAATGCGGATTGGCAGATCGAGTCTACGAAGGAGCTATTTCAACGGAAGCTTAGAAACGCACATTCGAGTCTTGGGGGCCGTCCATATATTACGTAAACAAATTTTTAGCCATTTTTGAGTCCCCCCTCTCCAATGTAAGCAAATGTCAGATTTTCTAAGACCCCCCCCCCTAAAATTACGTAAGATTTTCCTATATGCTCGATGTAAATTCTGAAAATATCTAATTTGCTGATATTACTAATAACAATTCATTTTGGCGTATTTTTTTTTTTTTGTTTTCAACGCAATTATATGATTCTTTAAATAACTGAGAGTAGAGAGGATATAGTATCAGTGTGCAAAATACATACATACCTCTAAAATATTGTGAGAATTATAAGAATACAATATGTTATCGGCAAAATTAATAAAATCTTTTATTTCACTTAATTGTAATTATCAACACTCAATTGTCATTTTCAAATGGTCCTCTCAACCAATTACTCATATTATTTATCACAATATCCTCCTGATCAATGAAGTGCGAGTCGCTGTTACTATCTGCCTCTACTTCTGTTTCTTCCATCCACTCTGTATCGTCACACCCCGATACAGGATCTTTGACGCAGAGAACTTCTCCACTGTGTCGAGCAGCGATTCTGATCTTTATTACATCATTCGAAGCATGTGCATCCTTTTTCTGGAAATGCACATGCTTCGAATAAAGTAATAAAGATTTTTTTGAAGCATGGTACAAGCCACACGTTTTGCAAATACGCCCATCCAATTGCGATTTTATGGATTGGCAAAAAAGATCATATGGAACTTGTAATATAATCCATCAAAAATATATTACAAATGCAAACATACTGTATGTATTTGTACTATGTTTTGAAATATGTGTACATAGTTTGATCAATTTTCTACCTGCAAAAAACCTCTTAAATCGGGATTCAGTTTGAGAAAGATACGAGTCATCAAATCTAAGAAACTCCCATCTGTTTCATTCTCGGTGACGACTAAATCATGCGTTGTTTGCGTCAGTCGAATTGGATGGAGAAAAAATCCTTCCGACAGCACCCTTTTTAACCCACTCCGAGTAATAGAACAACAATCATGCGAGTTACACTTCACAATCTGAAGCAAATACTGGCTTTCTCGGACATGACGGCTGTACCATTTAGCATCACATATGGAGGAACATACTGTGCACTGGATGTCCATCGATTGTTAGGCTGCTCCATACCTCTGCTAGAGCTCGACCAGCATATTCAAAGTTTTTGAGCTCCAGTTCTTTATCGACAGTCTTCCCCTGTACGTTGAGATGTGTCCCAAATTTGTCATGGGGCAAAATAAGACCAGCAAGTTCATGGGTCAAAGGAGCCATGCGACGTTCTACTCGGTTAAAGGCGCTTCTGCCTATAAAAATTTTTTACCAGTAATAAAATATGTAAGCTCGGAATGTCATAAAAATTAAGAGTAACTTTATTCACAAAATATTGTATTTTACCTAGTGCGTTTGTGGCGACAAATATAGCATCTAAATTATATTTTTTAAAATAGCTGATAGCATGGGCAATCACCTTGCTGTAGCGCGGGTTCTCATCCGGTCCGCCATCTACAGTTAAAATCAAAACTAGCTGCCCTCCTCTGCTCTTGCTAATGCATGAAACGCCTCCAGATCTGTGCGTGCAGATCCCGTGCGTGGGTGGATGCTGTGGACGAGGAATGCTTGCCACTATAAAAGTCGGACCCGAATAGCCCACAGCTTTAGAACAGCCCATTTGTTTAGGGCTAATGCATATTCCAGCGTAAACAGAAGGTATAAGTTTGTGTCTCGCTGCTACCACCCAATCATAGTCGGGTAATGATACACGGTACTCGACATGCATAAATAGTGGAGTTTGTTTGTTTGCTGCTGTTAATCCTATCGGCACTTGGGCCTTATCGTCCTGTGAAATAAAACATACTTGCGACGGACCAAGAAGAGAAGCAATGCATTCGAGATATCTTATAGAGGCCGTGGCAAAAGGGCCATCCACGTGCTTGCAATGCAAGTTTGTTTGTGCGCGAGTAAGTCTTACGGACACCGTTTTCACATGACGCTGTCCCTTTAGAGTGCGTGAGATTTTAGGCAAGAGTCTTAGATAGGTTGCGGATCTAATATAAAAAGATTAAGATTTTTGTAAATATTAATTTCAGTTTAGATAAAATTCAAGAAAGTCATTTAAGAATAGAGTTTATATTATATACCTGCTAAATGAAAAACCTAGTTTAAGCAACTCCTCATAAAGTTCATCAAGAGTTTTGATGTTACAAATTATATCGGAGCGCCTTTGGTCATCCAACTGCCAAACATCGCAATGTCGATGATAGTTTTCAGGAGGAGTGGCTGATTCTCTTCTATTCGGAGTCTGCCAACCCTATCTCGCTGGTGCAATTTCTCTTTCACCACAGGAAATTCTGTGCATATTTTGCTCATTTTCGCCTTCTTATTATCACGGTGCTTTTTTTAGGCAGCATTACTCTTCTTTCTTTTCAAATCTCGTCTTGCTTCTTCTAGCGCTTTTTTAATTTTTTTAATTTCATCCTTGATGTCGCTAGAGTGAAATGAGTCGCGAGCTAAAAGCAGAGAATTTAACCGCTTTTCCAAGACCATGATATTCTTTGCCGCAGCCTCTTGCCCGGGTGTCGAATTTCCTTGATACTAATGAAGAGGCTGCATCGATTTCAAAGTCATCTACATCGTTTTTATTATCTGTATTGTCTATAGTTTCTCTTGCTGCGAGATAAGCGCAGGATGCTGTCTGAGCAGGCGATGCACAGCTAGACGAAGGAGCTACACTAGACACTGCAGCAGGCGGAGTCTAAAATAATCGAAAATGTGAAAGGGAGAATTCTTGAGGTCGACAATGACAATGACGTCTCTTACATCAAAATATCAAAAACTTAGAATTTGCATTGCGATATTTTCGCTTGTAGGGCACGGAGAGAAAAAATAAAATCACTTTTATTATATAATTCGACCCCAAACTATCGATTGAGACTACTCAGAACTTGATCGGTTTAGCCGTTACTGAAATCTGATAATCTCGGTATGTTTGAACTCGCTGATTCGCGTAAAAGAGGCGGCGGTCGGTTCTCTTGCTCATTCATTCAGAGAAGAGACAAAGAGAGAGACATAGGCACGAAACGCGACCGCGCCTCTTGATTAAAAAATACAATTTTATATAATATTTTAAAAATAACTAATTTTGTTTATAATGAATGAATTTCGATAATTTTTTAAATTAATGGTTTTTAAATTATTATATAAGGTTTTAAAATATTTATTTAAATCTGCCAGCTTTATATTGTTTGAATAAGCATATAGAAAATTAAAAAAGTACTTTTATATTATTCATTAATTTTTTTATCTAATTAATAAAAGGTTTAGCGTCGAAAAATGAATTTTCATAACTCTAGTTCTAATTGGGATTAAGAGATAACTTTTAAATAAAAATTTTGATAGATCTGAGATCGAAAATCAGATCAAACCTTGACAATTCATTTTTATTTTATATGAAATCGGTATAGATACATTTAGGTAACTAACATCATGAAGGCTAAAGAAATTTTTATAATGTTAACACCGAAAAAACATATTTTTAACTAATAAAAAATTCTTAAATCCCACATAAAGTAATTTATTCCAGTCCACATTTTTTTCAGCTTCATATCTTTTACTACAATTACAGAAAAAATGTCACTGTAACTATTGCGGATTATTTTTGGAAAAAGAGCTTCAATACTTACCTTTTGAAAAAAACGATAATATATTACGTGCTTTTTGTTTTGTTATATGCTCTTCATAATTTATGATCAAAGCCGAGATACACTTATCGGCTTCACACTTATTTTTTGCATCCTTCCATATCTTCGTCACTTCTTTTGGACAAAAGTCTCCTGTTTTGTCAGGATATCTTTTTCTATACGCTTTAAACAGCGTACCGAACTGTTCACTCCGCTTAGAAGTATACATTTATATATTAATATAAAAATCTTGAAGTTTAATACACCTCTAAAATAATTAAACAGTAGCGCGAATGACTGGTGTAGATCAACACTCGTTATAGATGAACGTTCCGCGAGAACTCGGCAGTGACAGAGAATGATCCGCGTATGAATCCACGTATTTGTCGCGTATGAACAAATGAACTTAGAAACAAAATAGAGCTCACAGACTGCGGACATAATCGCGCATGAAGCTGCGTATTTTATTTGAACAAATGAACATGGAAACCAGTGGTGGATTATACATGAGGCATATGAGGCGCACGCCTCAAAGCCTGGTCGCTGCGAGGACCCGACCCAAAACTTAAAAATTGTTTATAAAAAATTAGAGCAAACGCAAAGTGTTAAGTTAACATTTCCTAACATCATTACTTTACTGGAAATTTATTTAATAAGTTATCCAATGCCTCTGCAACAATATTGACTGTGATGCTATTATAAAAGACTGATTAAAGAAAGCAAGACAAAAATATATTTGTTAATAGTTTGATTAAGTAATTGTATTTAGAGTTTGCTAATTAAGCGGTCTTTATTTGTTCAACGTAATTTTTAAACGTTACTTAACGTTTAAACTTTTAAATTTTGCTATAGTTTACAAATGTTAAATCAGTATGCGAGAAAGAGGTACCTCGAGACGCCTTATCATCTTCAACATCCGGAGATACACGCCGGGGACAGACATAAAAAATCTTACGTAAGAATGTGTATGACCCCCCCTCCCCCCATGTCAGTATTTGTCAGAATTTGCCTGACCCTCCCCCCCCTCCCCCAACCATGCTTACGTAATATACGGACGGCCCCTCGTTTCAGGATGGAGAATTTTTAGTCTCGTCAAAAACAGGCTCAAGGAGGCGTTGTTTGAGTGATGGCTCATTCAGCGCACAACTTAGCCGCTGTAGACGAGATAGGTGCAGGAAGGAGTTCTGCGGAAGAGTGGAAGCCAGGGGGAAGGCATCCTAGAGATCCGGGATGGAAATGATTAGTTATTGACCCACCCGTTATCCCGTCAGCAATCTATATAGCTTGGGAGCCTGCCCTGAGTTGCGCTCTCACCGATTGCTTGACTCGATAGAAGTAATCTGATTTCCGATTTCGCGTCGTATTTATACCATCTAGTTGTAGACGAGGGGTACCAGGGAGGAGAGGTTCCCGATTTCTGTTAGTTTTTCAATATAGATAAGCCCTTTAATGATCACGCGCTTTCCGCGTGCCGCGCGGCTCGAGAGTTCAAGAGGGAATCGCATATGAGATCAAGAATTAATTTCGAAGCTTTAAAATTTAATATAAAATGTAATTTCTCTAAAAGATCTTTGAATTGAGCGCGCAGAACTGTAGTGCTGATTTTTCTGAGTCGTTACATAGAGAAAGAATTAGAATTTTTCAACGCGAACTATTTTTTTATTGATCTTGAATTTTCAGAAGACTCTAGCGGTTCTAATTTTTATGGGATTTTAATGTAGTGCGACAGAGTGCAAGCCGAGAGTGAGTGTAAATGATTTCTAGATTGAAATTAATAAGTTTATTAAAAATACTATTTTTAATCGTCCCGTAAAGATAGATGGAATTATCGTACGAGAGTCGCGAGAAGCGCGCGCCCGCGCGCACCGGTGTGGCGACGAAAATTATTCCGAGATCCTTTAAAAATTCGTGGAGGTTACAACTCTTGAGCTATATTAATTTTGATTTGACAGGATGGTAGTGCTGATTTTTCTGAATCGTTACGTTATCGAAAAGTTTAAATTTCAATATTGCTTTTGGGTGAAATTGATTTTTATACTTTGGACGTTTATAATGCTCTCAGTTTTCTCGTTTTTCTAGTTACACGTGCATAGTAGGATAATGGAGTAGGCGCTCTACAAGAGTGCACGTTGAAGTTTGCAAGGTTATTATTCCTACTATGAGAAAACTATTTTTCTTTATGCCTGGATAAATCTTGAGACTCGGCGCGCGCGCGAGCTTGGTGACGCAGGCGGGGGCCGCGAGGCATGGGAAGACCGCGCGCGAGCGTCATGAATCGTATTCCGCGCATTATTTCCAATTTAATCAAATTTGTACTTTAACTAGTGATCTCAGGTTTGCATGTACGGCGCGATAGCACCTAGTACACGTAATCATCACGCGATCACAGGTTTATTATTTTATTATTATTTTTACGGAAAAGTGTTACAAAATTTGGGCGATTGTGCGTTGCTATTATAATTTTTAGGTTTGAAGTGGTTAATTACGTTACATTATCCTTATGTGTCGAAATTTGTCTCTGTAATTTTTCTAGAAGGTTTAATTATTTTAAAATTTACGTTAACGGATGTATGCGGATGGTGCGTAAGGTTAAAGGAAAATTTTTGGGCACCAGACGTAACAAAATATAAAATTTTTTGGTGTATGTACTTTAAGTATCCAAGATGATTCATGTGACTTTAGTGCAAATATCAACTATTCTGTTAATAAACAAAATATTTTTATCTCTTACGACACAAGTAAGTTCAGAATTAATCGCAATAAAGCTTTGCACACATCATCCTGAATATTTAAAGTATATAAATGTTTACAAAAAAAAATTGAAACCTTTATATGTTTTTAAACAATTTAATTTGTAATAACAAAACAAAATAAATCATGAAAAAGTATTATTAAAGGAAAATATTCGTCGTTATTTACATAATGCATTATAATTTATTTAAAGTATAAATAATGAAAATAAGATAACATACATTGCAACATATAAATGCTACATTTCATATCTTCTAACTATTTTGATTGATGAATTGTAAATGAACATGGTCACAAAATAAAGCTAATTGGGTCGAATAAACATAATAAAAGCTATTTTGATCTTTCTTTCATCCTCGAAGGCGTATGTCACATTATTCAGGAAAAATGTATGCAGCTCGAACAGATCTGTCATTAAGTCATTAAGTTGTAATGGCTTTCCTGTCAATGCAATGTCTAGTTTCAAACAATTAACGTTTAAAACATGTATCTCATGATAAAATGAATGTATTAATTCGTTTATACTTTGTATAAATTATAATGCATTATGTAAATAACGACGAATATTTTCCTTTAATAATACTTTTTCATGATTTATTTTGTTTAGTTATTACAAATTAAATTGTTTAAAAACATATAAAAGTTTCAATTTTTCTGTGTAAACATTTATATACTTTAAATATTCAGGATGATGTGTGCAAAGCTTTATCGCGATTAATTCTGAACTTACTTGTGTCGTAAAAGATAAAAGTATTTCGTTCATTAACAGAACAGCTGATATTCGCACTAAAGCGTCACATGAATCATCTTGGATACTTAAAATACATGCACCAAAAAATTTTATATTTACATTATTTCTTAACTGTGTTCTCGTCAGAGGACATTTCTGTTCTTAAAATAACTTTTTTTGTGTAGAATTGGATCCGTGTGCAATCAAGTCCGTGCGCAATCGGGTCCGTGCGCAATCGGGTCGTGTGCAATCGGGTCTGTGTGCAATCGAGTCCGTGTGCAATCGGGTCCGTGTGTAATCGGGTCCGTGTCCGATCGAGTCCGTATCCGATCGGATCCGTGTGCAATAAGGTCCGTGTCCGATTGGAAAATGCTTTTGTGTCCGATAGTTTATGTGCGCAATCGGGACAGTCCCATCACAGAAGAAATCCTCCTCTCTCGAAGAACAACCTCTTCTGAGAAAATCTCTCCAAAGAATTGACTTTTGAGGAATCTTCTTTCTTCAAAAACTTCGAGCAAGGTGGGGGTATCTACCGTGGACCAAACGTCTCGAAAGACTCACCAAGTTCCTGCCTCGGCATTTGCCCTTAGTCCCACGAAGAAAACCACGGCTCAAAAACCCGGGCGAGGCAGTTTTCTTTAAAAGAAGTACTATAGCAATCCTCCACACGAAGAACATCATTTCAAAAGATCCTTAGAACTGAAACGAAAAACAAAATCCGACGAGTATTCAATTTTAAATAACAAAACCCTGCAAAGAAAAACTTTAAAATCAATAACTGTTTTCCTCTATATCTTAAACAAAATTCTAAGATAAAATTTTCCTGCGAAAGACTCAAATCTGATGACTTTTTGCTCTACCCTGTGCTCTTGCCTCAAGTTATCGAGCACCGCCCTCGACAATTCAGAAGAAAAAGAATCGAAACTCATTCTCAGTTTCTGAAGAAAGAACAATTCTCCGAACCCGTATGGACTTTCAACGACTTCCTGCTCTATCCCGGGCTCCTGCCACGGGTTACCGAGCGTCGCCCGTCATTCCCAATTCAATGCCCTCCAGGAAGAAAAACAAACGAGAGAACGTCTCCCTCCCCCCCTGAGACAAAATTTCAATTTTGAAAAGAAGAAATCCTAAACCTAAAACCGTAACTCTCTCCCAAATCTTCTATTTTAAATTATAAAACCTAAACTGAAACATTCTCTATTTCTTTATTTTCCTCTTTCCAAGAAAAACTGTTTTCCTGAATAGTTTTAATTGCTTTCGCCCTCTCAATTGCAAAATTCAAGGAAGAAATTCCTTCTAGTTGGAGAGTGCGTTTCAAAAATCCGTCAGAGACTGCAATAAAAAATTGACCACAAACAATCTTGTCGCGCACTTCTTGAGGACACTCCGGATAAGCTAAATGTGACAGTCGTTCTAAATTGGCTCTCAACAAAGCTAAATCTTCTCCAAATTTTTGTCTATGATTCGTAAATTGAGCGTAAAAAGTTTGAGACAAATGACTTTCTCCAAAACGTAATTCGAGCTTTGATTTAATTTCTCCATAACTTAAATTTTCTAATTCCGTTATTTCGTCTAAAACTGAACGCGCTTTTCCCTGCAAACTTGAGGCTAACGCGACCGCTTTCGTAGAATCTTCCCAGTTACTCGCTTGCGCAATCAATTCAAATTGTGTAAAATATTCGCGCAGCGGAACACTCCCATCAAAAATATCTGGCTTTAATTTAAAATTAACGCCCGCGTTTCCGGAATCCCGAGGAATCTCCGCAGTTGGAGGACAAACAGAAAAAGGTAACAACTGGCCTGAAAAGTGTTCTAGCCGCTCCTCTAGACGCTGAAGTCTCTCGTCGCGCTCCTGGAGCAGCCTGCATTTCCTCCTCACGCTGCCGCTGCCTTTGTCTATCAGCACGAAGCTGACGCAATTCCACGGCGACCGCCCGAAGAGAATTTGCTTCGGTGGAAAGTCGAGGTTTCGCAGGTGTACTGAGACGCATTCTCTTACGAAGAGGACGTTCCTCCACTCTCGCAGTAGTTGCTGCCGTAAAATCTTCCGAGATGTCCGTTTCGTGGTCCGATCCCGGACGAGCCCGCAAAATGTTGTACTCGATGATACGGGCACACACTTTACTCGCACTAGGACACTCAAACGCGCGACACAAAATGAATATATAATTTTTTTTTGAAAGTATGAATCTTTAGCTTTAAAACGCCGTATTGTAAAGTCTTTAAAAGTTTTTTGTTGCAAAGATATGATTTTTTTAAGTGAGTTATAGAGCGACGTACCTTTTCTTCTATTCAGATTCATTCATTCATTGTTCGTAACTCATTAAGTATGGTTCACGCGTATTCATTTCTTCAAGTTAATTTTATTTTGTTATTCGTAATTCATTCAAGCAGTTGCCCGTAACATTTTAAACGCGTTTTTCTTATTTCCTTATTACGAGATAAATTGTCTGCGATATTCATTTGCTTCATTATTACTACTTTCACTGTTAATTTTAATATCGGAAATAAATAACAAAGTCAGTGAACCGCCGAGAAAAAATTTGGCCCGATCACTCTGACGACGCCGACCAGCGGAGGCCGTTCCATTCTTCTCTCAAGGAATCTTCCTTCCTTCCATCTACCCAACAACAATTATAATAATGATAGCTGGACGTGAAAATACTCTAAAGATGACACGTTTAATAAGAAAATGATAAAGAGCTCAAATAACAAAATAGCTTGTATCTTTGAAGATATAGGACCTATGTTAATTAGACCTTTTTTTCTTGTTTTGATAAATATTACCTGCTATCAAAATATGTCACCCTTTTTTTGAACACCCAGTATATGTGTATGCGTCCGTGAGTGCGTATGCGTGCGCGCAGGTGTGTGGTGTAAGTCAACATACACGCACCCATACACATACAGCTCATTTTACTATTGTTACTCCTTAAATAATAAAAAAAATAGGACGATCGTCATTTTATGTCTAAATTGAAAAGATATTCATTTCTAAATTTTATTATATTAACAATAGAAGTTATTATTCGATATAAAATTTTTATTTTTTAATTTGATTATATTGTTTTATACAGAATACAAAATTTTATATTGAATACAAAGTTTAAATAATATAGATTTTATTGAATAAAGCTTAAAGAAGCAATGTGTGAACAATTTGCTTATTATAAAATTTTTTTTTTCATAAAATAAATTTTAATATAAGTGTAAACATAATATTTCAAAAAGATATCGTTAAATAAATCTTAGACTTACAATGTATTTTAGTTTAAATAAATAATTAATAAGTTTGCTAATGCGTTTAAATGAATTTTATGTGACATTTTCTGCATTGATAATCTCCGTGAAGATTATCTTATTATAATTATGTTAATAAAAAATATTAAAAGTTTACAATATTGGTACAAATTACTAAAGATTTCTTTATCAATATTCTTTTTATTCTTAAATATTAAGAATAAAAGGATCATTCTTTAAAAATAAAAATTCTGTAATGACTTTCGGACGAAGAGACGAGTCATTCGAATGACAAATAAGTCTATTAGTTTCAGAAGTCTACTAGTTTCAGAATTTCTATATATTGTAATAATGAGTACGTAACGATACGCCCCTCCGCGCGCTTCCACAAGCCGTCCGTCCACCAGACACCGAGCGTGGCGAAAAGCCACGTGCGCGCAGTATAACCCATGGTGGAAGGATAACATGGTGTGTGCAGTTCGCGCGTGTCTCTTTCTAAAAATTTGCCCTCTTCGTCTATCGGTGGGTTATAGTTAATAAGACAGCTAACTGTGAAAAGCAAAATTATTTAGCGTCAGCCTGTTGGTATGCTGAGTCATCTATCCTTGTTTCATGCACTTATTCAAGTATCTGCTTCTCTTTCTATCGGGAACAGTTATGCACGTGAAGTGTTACACTAATTTTTGACCGAAGATTCGGTTCATTCGGTTAGTTTCCTCCATTTCTTCTTCATCGCGAGAACACGTGTGAAAGAAATAGGAAACAGCGTAAGAGTTTGCAAGAAATTGACAAGCCTTTAATATGTTGTAATACAGATAAAAATATGGGACACGTATTTTTATATGTATTACAACAGGCCCACATGATTGTCAAGAGGATGAAACACGCTCTTGAAATAAATTGATTTTTTAATTTCTGAAGTAATACTGTCGAAATGGTAAAAAATATAAAAAAAGTTTCAAATAAAAGTTTTATATATTTCTATGTATTTTATAACACTTTATTTAGATTTTTTTAAAATGTCATTTTTCTCAAAATTCTTCTTTTCTCCTAAATTTTTGAAAAATTTAAAATTTATTTTATATCAAAACTTATAGTATATTTAACAACAAATTCAAACATGTATGGTAAAGTTATAGTTCGAAAACACATTTTTCAGAAATAAACTAAAAATATCTACATGGTAGTCAAAAAGTATCGGACCCCCCCAATATTTCCGTTCACTTGCATTTTACAAGAAAATGTTTCAGACAAAAGTTGTAGGGTTTAAAAAGATCTATTTACTGATCTTATCAGTTTGACCTTGGATGGCGTCGCCAAGGTCAGATCGAAATTACATTAACTTTTTTAAATGGAACACCTAACTTTTTATTGCACATTTTTGTAGCTTATCTCGAGACCTTTCCAAAACACTACAAGAAAGTTTATTTTCGTTGAGTACTTTCCGAGTTGTGAAGCTTGAAAGCTACAGTGTACTGTAGTGTGGGTCCAGCCAGTTAAGGCAAGAGTGGCGTGTGGGTCCGGCCAGTTAAGGCAAGTGTGGCGTGTGTCCGGCCAGTTAAGGCAAGAGTGGCGTGTGGGTCCGGCCAGTTAAGGCAAGAGTGGCGTGTGGGTCCGGCCAGTTAAAGCGAATTTTATTCCAATTGGTCAGCTTGGGCAAAATATTCAATTGTACCAAACAATTCACAACAAATGTTCAAATTGTTGCCCTTCAACAGCCTGGCAATGTGCCAATCTGTTATAAACAGCTGAAACCGCATTCCGGTACGTTTCCGGCGGTATTAGTTGTACCTCTTGAGTTATTCTCCCTCTTAAATCATCTAAATCTTGAGGTTTGGTGGCATAAACTTTACTTTTCAAGTAACCCCACAAAAAAAGTCAAGTGGGATCAAATCTGGAGACCGAGGTGGCCACTCAATATGACCCCTTCGCCCTATCCACCTGTCCTGAAAGACCTCATTCAAATATTGACGGACAATGACACCATAATGAGGTGGAGCTCCATCCTGTTGGAAATAAATTTCATTCATATTTCCACCAGCTATGTCTCGAATAGCTGGAACAATTTGTTCGCGAAGCATGACTGTGTAAACCTGTGCTGTCAAATTGCCTTCAATGAAGAAAGGACCAACTGGTCTATCATTAAGAATACCAGCCCATACGTTAAGTTTTTGTGGATATTGGGTATGATTGTCTCTTTTCCAATGAGGATTAACGTCACTCCAGTATCTACAATTGTGTCTATTTACATTTCCAGTCAGTTCAAATGTTGCCTCATCAGAGAAAACAATATTATTAAGTAATAGAGGGTCCTCGGCAATCATCTCCATCATAAGATCACAAAATTCGATGCGTCTATCAAAGTCGTCTTCGGACAACTCTTGGCACAAATGGAGTTTGTATGGATGCCATTTATTCAATTTCAAAATTTTACTGACAGATCCATGAGAGATTTCGTGTTCTTGTGCAACGCGATCGATGGAAATATGGGGATTTTCAGACTGTAAAACATTTAATGCCTTATCATTATTTGTTGCTGTTTTACGTCGACCATCTCTTGGGCGGTTTTTAACGCTATCAAGGTCCTCGAAACGTTGAATAGTACGGATTACAGTACTTTTAGAGATCCTATTATTTTCATTCCGAAAATTTTCATTAAATAATCGCGTTACTGTTTTATACCCTCTTTGTTGATCTCCCCATCCTCGCATCATTAACAGTGTTATTCGATCTTCTTCAGAAAGCTCCGCCATTCTTAATTAGAGTAAGGAAGAATTAAACAGGTAAGTGATAGGAAATCACGTCCACGACGTGAGTGCTGCTCGCTAAGAAGACAGCACTGCATCAAAGATACAATGTTAGATTATCGGTAGTTCTCTAATTAAAGGCGATCTTTATTCTCTCACTCTCGCAAGTACCAATGTACGAGCTCTTGAGCAAACAATACGGATCACTGATTTTAATCTTTGATGCAGTGCTGTCTTCTTAGCTAGCAGCACTCACGTCGTGGACGTGATTTCCTATCACTTACCTGTTTAATTCTTCCTTACTCTAATTAAGAATGGCGGAGCTTTCTGAAGAAGATCGAATAACACTGTTAATGATGCGAGGATGGGGAGATCAACAAAGAGGGTATAAAACAGTAACGCGATTATTTAATGAAAATTTTCGGAATGAAAATAATAGGATCTCTAAAAGTACTGTAATCCGTACTATTCAACGTTTCGAGGACCTTGGTAGCGTTAAAAACCGCCCAAGAGATGGTCGACGTAAAACAGCAACAAATAATGATAAGGCATTAAATGTTTTACAGTCTGAAAATCCCCATATTTCCATCGATCGCGTTGCACAAGAACACGAAATCTCTCATGGATCTGTCAGTAAAATTTTGAAATTGAATAAATGGCATCCATACAAACTCCATTTGTGCCAAGAGTTGTCCGAAGACGACTTTGATAGACGCATCGAATTTTGTGATCTTATGATGGAGATGATTGCCGAGGACCCTCTATTACTTAATAATATTGTTTTCTCTGATGAGGCAACATTTGAACTGACTGGAAATGTAAATAGACAAAATTGTAGATACTGGAGTGACGTTAATCCTCATTGGAAAAGAGACAATCATACCCAATATCCACAAAAACTTAACGTATGGGCTGGTATTTTTAATGATAGACCAGTTGGTCCTTTCTTCATTGAAGGCAATTTGACAGCACAGGTTTACACAGTCATGCTTCGCGAACAAATTGTTCCAGCTATTCGAGACATAGCTGGTGGAAATATGAATGAAATTTATTTCCAACAGGATGGAGCTCCACCTCATTATGGTGTCATTGTCCGTCAATATTTGAATGAGGTCTTTCAGGACAGGTGGATAGGGCGAAGGGGTCATATTGATTGGCCACCTCGGTCTCCAGATTTGACCTCACTTGACTTTTTTTGTGGGGTTACTTGAAAAGTAACGTTTATGCCACCAAACCTCAAGATTTAGATGATTTAAGAGGGAGAATAACTCAAGAGGTACAACTAATACCGCCGGAAACGTACCGGAATGCGGTTTCAGCTGTTTATAACAGATTGGCACATTGCCAGGCTGTTGAAGGGCAACAATTTGAACATTTGTTGTGAATTGTTTGGTACAATTGAATATTTTGCCCAAGCTGACCAATTGGAATAAAATTCGCCTTAACTGGCCGGACCCACACGCCACTCTTGCCTTAACTGGCCGGACCCACACGCCACTCTTGCCTTAACTGGCCGGACACACGCCACACTTGCCTTAACTGGCCGGACCCACACGCCACTCTTGCCTTAACTGGCCGGACACACGCCACACTTGCCTTAACTGGCCGGACACACGTCACACTTGCCTTAACTGGCCGGACCCACACGCCACTCTTGCCTTAACTGGCTGGACCCACAGTACACTGTAGCTTTCAAGCTTCACAACTCGGAAAGTACTCAACGAAAATAAACTTTCTTGTAGTGTTTTGGAAAGGTCTCGAGATAAGCTATAAAAATATGCAATAAAAAGTTAGGTGTTCCATTTAAAAAAGTTAATGTAATTTCGATCTGACCTTGGTGACGCCATCCAAGGTCAAACTGATAAGATCAGTAAATAGATCTTTTTAAACCCTACAACTTTTGTCTGAAACATTTTCTTGTAAAATGCAAGGGAACGGAAATATTGGGGGGGTCCGATACTTTTTGACTACCCTGTATATCGCTATACACGCGCCCCATCCATATCTGCTTTATGGCGTTTATTGTTAATATATATTTTTTTTTTCACGACTACAAGACTTTTCGTATTATTATATTTTAATATGTTTTTTAGGTTTAATTTTATTGTCTTTTTATTTTTTATTTATTTATTTATTTACTTATTTATTTTTTATCTATTTACTTTTTATTGCTAAAAATCTATACAATAATGAGGACGCTCAGAATTTAACTGAGCGAAAATAACTGTATTTGCTTGTCTTATTGTTAAGCCTTTCCAATTTAATATTTAATTTTGATATAACAACAAACTTGTTCAATTCTAAAATATTAAAAAATATCACATGCAAATCACACCTTCCTTCTGACGTATGTAAATCGAGCCATGGAAATATACATACAAGGATAGAAAGAGAAACTAACATGTGTGAAACAAAGAAGGTAGATCCAGCATACCAACAGGCTGACACTAAATAATTTTACTTTTCACAGTTGGCTGTCTGGTTAATTGTAGCTTTTGCAGAGCAAAAGTGGGCGTGGTTTAGCCGAACTGCACACACCATGCTATTCCTTCCACCAGCCGAATTTCCGCCTGACTACGGGCGCTACCATTCGCTGCCGTGTCGCGTGCGCTCGTAGCCGTCCGCTCTCTCTCTCTCTTGCGCTCTCTGCGTCCGCCGCCAAGGCACAACCCGCACCCGGCGTTCCCTTCCCGCTAAAATCTGTATTCTTCTTCGCTACTCGGTACCACAATCACCACGTTTCAAGCTGTACCCGAAAATCGGCTCGTTCGGTTGTGATAATAAACTATATACGAACCAGAGGAGGATTACCTCCTCCTCAAACACGCCCGACCGCGAGAAACACGCCGCGGATCACACCGCGTGGATGGCGTTGTTGCCGTAACAAAGTTTTGGTCCTTCGAGCCGGATCCTCACCATATTGGATCTGCATCCAGACAGCCGAAAGCAAGGAAGTCGGATTTGACAGTGGTCAGCAGCTTCGAGACGTGCCAGTGGAGTGCTTACTCAAGCCCAGTGCCGCAACGGTAAAGTTAACCTACGTGCACTGCGAGACGGTCGTCGGTCGCCAGACCAGCCGTCGTCGTATCGAGTCATTCGGCCACGAGCAAGCGAGACGGTCGTCGGTCGCCAAACCAGCCGTCGTCGTATCGAGTCATTCGGCCACGAGCGAGCGAGACGGTCGTCGGTTGCGAAACCAGCCGTCGTCGTAACGAGTCATTCGGCCACGAGCAAGCGAAACGGTCGTCGGTTGCCAAACCCGCTGTCGTCGTATCGAGTCATTCGGCCACGAGCAAGCGAGACGGTCATCGGTTGCCAAACCAGCCATCGTCGTATCGAGTCATTCGGCCACGAGCAAGCGAGACGGTCGTTGGTCGCCAGACCAGCCGTCGTCGTATCGAGTCATTCGGCCACGAGCAAGCGAGACAGTCGTCGGTCGCCAGACCAGCCGTCGTCGTAACGAGTTACTCGGCCACGTGCAGCACTTTAAGGAGGAAGGGCAAACAGCGCTCAGGCGTGGCCACGAGAGTCATCGAGCAGCACAAGGCAGCATCAAAGGCGAGAGAACGAGCGTTCGCCTTTCACGAGGACCCGCAAGAAGAACGAGGGCGCATTTCGGGGGACTGCAAGGGCGACCAAGCGCCATCTCCTGACATCTCTCCCGCCGCATCTGAGAACTTCGCATCATCAAGATCGCGTTCTAGAATATCACGCTTTCCGTAACAAGGTAAGGGCGGCTAACAAGCGTGGCTGTTCCAATCGAGGGATCATTTTCGAGCAACAGTAAGTCTTATATACAGTTTCAAAATGCCCACTGAACAAGACATAACTTCTCTCAAAAAACAACGCACAAGCATCAAGGCGTCGTGCACGCGTACGAAAACGTACACCGAGTCAATCAATTCCGTTACACCGTCGGTAATAGCGCAACTCGAAGAGCGTAAGTCTAAGCTAGATCAACTTTGGTTAGATTACAATGCCGTGCAATCGCAAATAGAAGACTTAGATGCAAACGAAGCTAATGACCATATCGCATTTGAGGAAGCGTATTACGCAGTGTCCGGGAAAATTCGAGAGCTTATTAGTGTACCCGGTCCCTCACGCGGTCTCGCGGCGCCATCACCGTCAAATGTATCCGACACACAAGACTCGGTAGTGCATGTACGATTACCCAAATTAAATCTGCCGACCTTCAGCGGGAAATATGATGAGTGGTTCCCATTTTTTGACGCTTTTAATTCAATTATCCATTTAAACCTATCGCTCAATAACGTGCAAAAATTACAATATTGCGTGCGTCTCTTTCAGGAAAAGCCAGCGACGTCATCAGCTCGTTGGAAATTTCGGACATCAATTACGAGGTGGCCTGGAGGTTATTAAAAGAACGGTATGACAACAAACGTGTCATAGTACACACATTAAAGCAATCATGGAGCTTCCGTTCATGACCAAAGAAAATTCCTGCGAGCTGAGGCAAGTCGCGGATGGCGCGTCCAAGCATATATGTGCTCTTCAAGCATTAAAGCGTCCAACTACTCAGTGGGATGACCTCCTTGTATACATATTAAGTTCTAAGCTCGACGTAATCACCTTGCGAGAATGGCAGTCTTCACTACCGGGCACGGAACTTCCGACTCTAAAGCAATTCACAGAGTTTATAAATCACAGATGTCAGGTTTTAGAGGCAACGGGCAAGTCCAGCATTATTTCTACCAAAAATATTAACACGCGTTCTCAGTCAAATACGAAACGTCAAGCAGCTTGCGCCGCGACAATTGGTTTTAAATGTAATTATTGTCAAGGCGATCATTCAATTTATAGTTGCCAAGATTTCTTGGCTCTTCCAGTTTCCCGCAGGAATTCAGAAATTCGCAGTCGCAAATTATGCACTAATTGCTTACGCTCTATAACGCATAATGCCAGCAAATGCCCATCAGGTAGCTATAGAACCTGCAAGGCAAAGCACAACACACTGCTTCACATTGCAAACCTCTCAAACTCACAAAACGACAAGGAGAATCGCGAGAATTCATCTCCTGCAGACCCTACAAAGGCATTAGTTACACATACAGCTAGTCTCTCGGACAGAAGGTATGCCATGCTATCTACTGCCATCGTATACGTTTATGATAGTCAAGGGTCACGTACAACGTGTCGTGTATTGTTAGATTGCGGTTCTCAGGCAAATTTCATCTCAAGAAAATTATTAGATAAGCTAAATTTGAGACCAAAATCTCTAAATCTATCCATTTCAAGTATTAATGGCTCGACTACTAGATCCACTCAGATTGTTCGTCTGAAGTTACAGTCTCGTTTAAATTCATACTCAGTCAACATCGAATGCATCGTTAGTGAACAAGTAACAGACAATTTTCCTGCATTCACAATCAACCGAAGCTCCTTCGACATCCCCCGCAATCTACGCTTAGCAGATCCTCGCTTTCACGAGTCTTCGGAAGTTGACCTGTTAATTGGCGTTGATTTGTTCTGGGAATTGTTATGCGTAGGACAGGTGCAATCTTCGCCGAAGCACCCAACGTTGCAGAAGACTCTTTTAGGGTGGATTGTGGCTGGTAGAACTAACAGCGCCTTCAGCGCCCCGCGGAGGGTATGATCACTTCACGCGGCTATAACTAATTCGCAGTTGTATGATCAATTGGCCCAGTTCTGGCAACAGGAAGGCAACAACAGTAGTTCTACTCACACTCTTGTGGAAGCACAGTGGGAACAGCACTTCATAAACAATAGGCCTGTTCGTGTTGCTGCCCTTTTTGAATTAATTTCTTTGTCGTCTCTCTCTTTCTTACGATCGAATATATATTTATCTCATCTCGAGTGCAAAAATTTTTGGGGATTTCAAGCAACTCGAACAGACCTAATGTGACGCGGAATCAAAACGGTAAATTTATTGTGAAGCTTCCAGTTAAGGAGCAAGTCATTAGCAGAATCGGAAATTCAAAAGAAATCGCGTTAAAACGTCTGCTAAACCTTGAAAAACGATTCGAGCGCGATACTAGTTTAAGAGAGCAATACGTGAAATTCATGAACCAATATCGGTCCTTAGGTCACATGAAGGTAGTAAACGCGCAGCCTAATGAAGATTCAATATCGTTCTATCTACCGCACCACTGTGTCTTTAAAATGTCCGATCAATCCCCAAAGATTCGCGTAGTCTTCGATGCATCGTGCAAGAGCAGCACGGGCATCTCACTCAACGACGCCCTCATCACAGGGCCAGTCGTACAGCAGGATTTAATGTCCATTCTAATGCGATTCCGTACGCATCGTTACGTCATCGCAGCCGACATTATTAAAATGTACAGACAAATTTTAGTAGACCCGTCTCAAACAAGCTTGCAAAGGATATTATGGCGCGATAATATTCAAGCAGAAATCAAAACATATGAACTAACAACAGTTACGTATGGCACTTCTTTAGCTTCATATTTGGCAACACGATGCCTTAAGCACCTTTTAGAATTGTACGCGTCAACATTCCCAGTAGGTTCAAAATGCGTAGAACGCGATTTTTACGTAGACGACTTGCTCACAGGAGCAAACTCGATTGCTGAAGCAAAAACTATAATAAATGAGACGGTACAACTGCTACGCCTAGGTTCTTTCGAACTCAGTAAATGGGCATCAAATTGTCCGCAAATTTTAGAAAATGTGAACAATCAACGGGGCAACTCAGTCACCATTAGCGACGGTTCAATCCCGCGTATTTTAGGAATTCTGTAGAATCATGCAGGAGATACATTGCATTTCTCTTACAAGGCCGAAGCAAACTCTCACACTGTATCCAAGCGCATGATACTCTCCGAAGTTGCTAGATTATTTGATCCGTTAGGTCTCCTCGGACCCGTGGTGGTTATCGCAAAAATAATTCTTCAGGAATTATGGCAAGCAGGTTGTCAATGGGACGAGTCCGTCCCTCAAACTATACAATCGCGTTGGTCAAAATTTAAACTACAATTGCCAGAATTAAACAATTTACAGATTTCACGGTGCATAAAATTTGCCGCAGAGCCACATCTCGTGCAGATACATGGATTCTGCGATGCCAGTGAACGTGCTTACGGCACGTGCATCTACGTCCGAACGAAGGACGGCGGCAAATATCGCACTGAGCTCCTGTGCTCGAAATCTCGCATTGCGCCTCTCAAGGCTATCTCCTTACCGAGGCTAGAATTATCCGCTGCGCTGCTTTTAGCACAATTATTAGAAAAGGTTCGGGAATCAATCGACCTGTCGCACATGAACATCTTCCTCTGGTCAGACTCCACAATTGCTTTAAACTTGTAACGGTACGCGGTTTCGGTCGGTTCGGTGCGGGGCGGGAACTTCGGGATCGGACCGGATAAGGCTCGTCGGTTGGTCAGGTGTCCGTAATGATTATACCCAGTGTTTTAAGTAGCAAAAGATAGAGTATGATTTATTGCTGAACAAAAGAAAAAGAAAAAGCGTTGACAAGATGCATGAGATAACAAAGATAAGGAGATTGCAAAGAGATAATGATAGCGATAATAATATAGAGATCGCAAAGAGATATTGATAGAGATAACAATATGGCTGGTACTCGGATTACCAGTTACGCGGCGGAGTACCTGTAACGGTCTTCTTACGCGGTTTATATCTAATGCTAGAACTATCTATTTACAAGTTTTCGGCTAGACTAGTGAGTTATGCGGGCTGCTTGCCCGTACGGTCGGGAAGTCGCGGGGCGCGGCGGGATTGGCTAACGCGGTCGTGTAAGCGTGTGCGCAAATGCGGGTCGTTGCCGGCGCGGTCGCCGCCGCGATTCGACCGAGCACGCCCCGTGCAAGTGGGGCGCTCGATCGACAGGTTGCTTGTGCCCTGCCGATGAATGGGTTACGAAATTTGTCGGTTCGACGGTAAAGGTATTCGAGGACGACGGTGATTGGTCGAGAATGCTCGGCCGGTGATGATGACGAGAATGCTCGTCGAGGATCTCGGACGTGATTGGTCGAGAATGCTCGGCCGGTGATGATGACGAGAATGCTCGTCGAGGATATCTGAGACGACTGGTCGAGGATACTCGGCCGAGGATAGCGACGGGAGTGCCCGTCGAGGATATCGGAGTGCGACGAGAATGCTCGTCTTTAAGGAGCGATCGAGAATGCTCGGTCTTGTGGACGGATAGTCGGACGGATCTGTCTTCTGCGTTCCCACTGTCGGCTTATATATCCGAACGCGCGGCTGAGCAAGCCAATCCGCGCGCTCGGTCGGCTGGGCCGAAGTGGGAGCGTTACGGAACACCACGCGATCGGCGCGCGTGTCGCCGCGTGGTCGCACGGTGAAGTTCGGTCGTGCGCGCACGTGGTCCCTGGCTACGTTCGGTGTTGTCGTTCGGTGGACGGAACGGAGGCGCACGGACGGTGGAGGGGCGTATCGTTACAAACTGGTTGACATCTCCTTCTCGAAAATGGTCGGCCTTTGTTGCCAACCGAGTCGGCGAGATTCAACGTCTAACAAAACTAGAAGATTGGCAACACATCTCATCTTCAAACAATCCCGCGGACATGTTATCGCGTGGGCTCGATCCTCGCGACCTAACAAACGCAACTCTGTGGTGGCATGGCCCCGTATTCTTGCAATATGAGCAAGAGCGTTGGCCCAGTAGAAAGTTTTCTCGGCTAGGGGATGGCATTCCCGAAGGACGGGGAGTCTCCGTAGCTATTGCCGCATTCGAGTCTTTAGTAATCGACAAATTAATGAGTAGGATTTCTGATTTAAACAAGATGTGCCGCATTCTAGCTTATTGCCTTAGATTTTACAAAAAATATCGACCAATTACATTGACAAGTTTTATCTCCCATACTGAGATATCTAACGCATTGAATATTGCATGTAGAGCAGTACAAAGAAGTGCATTTTGCGGTGAATACAAAGCACTGAGCAAGGGCAATCCTATCAACACAGCTAGTAAAACGCTATCTCTGTCCCCCTTCATAGACGAATTTGGCCTCATCCGAGTGGGGAGTAGGCTTAAAAATTCTAATTTGCAATTTGAGGCACGGCATCCCATATTGTTGCCGCGCGAGCATGACTTGACGAAACGCTTAATAAAGTATGAACACGTGCGTAACATGCACACCGGAGTACAAGCCACAATGGCCGCGGTTAGGCAACGGTTTTGGCCTCTCTCGCTACGATCGAGCACGCGAAAAATCGTCCGTGATTGTGTAACTTGTTTTAGGGCCAAGCCCGTTCAATCAGAAGCAATAATGGGTTGGTTACCGGCGGGCCGTGTCACGGTATCAAGGCCATTCTCGCATTGTGGCGTTGACTACGCCGGTCCCATAGTATTAAAAGAGGGCAAACGGCGAAATGCCCGCAATAGCAAGGCGTACATTTCAATTTTTGTGTGCTTTTCCACGAAGGCAGTCCACATCGAGTTAGTAAGCGATCTTACTTCAAATGCCTTTATTAGCGCATTACGACGCTTCATTTCGCGAAGAGGCAAGCCAGTCTGTATGTATTCCGACAATGGGACTGCATTCGTGGGAGCTTACAAGCAGCTCAAGGAACTTCACGACCTCCTCAATTCAGAACAAGCACAAACAGACATAAAACGATTTCTAAGAGAGCAGGAAACCTCATGGAATTTTATTCCACCCAATGCGCCTCACTTTGGAGGATTGTGGGAGGCTGCCGTAAAATCGGCTAAGCATCACATGTCAAGAATTATCGGAAAGGCTCACCTCACTTTCGAGGAAATGTCTACAGTGCTAAGCGAAATTGAGGCGGTCTTGAACTCGCGTCCGCTCACATAGCTGAGCACTGATCCGAATGATCTATTGTTTCTTAGCCCTGGGCACTTCTTGATTGGAACAGCCATAAATAGCTTCCCTTGCCACGACATATCCGATGTAAACGAGAACCGATTAACGCGTTGGCAGAGAGTCGAACAATTGAGACAACATTTTTGGCAAAGATGGAGTGCCGAGTATCTCCACTCTCTGCAAGAACGCTCCAAGTGGAAAATAAGCAAAGGCGAGCAGTTAAAGCCGGGGCAATTGGTTCTCGTAAAACAGCAAGGTCTGGCACCGATGCAATGGTTGCTAGGGCGAGTTCAAGAGGTTCACGCCGGTTCCGACGGCGTCGTGCGAACAGCCACCATTCGTACCGCAAAAGGCTCGTTTGTGAGACCCTTATCAAAATTAGCTATACTACCAGTAGATATATAAGTTGTAACAACCAAACCATAAGCTATTATTCTTTTCGTTTTTTCATTTTATGTGCTATTCATGTATAATGTTAACTAAGCATTTGCGCATAGTTTTAACTAATTTAACCGGTGTCGATCTATTTGCGTTACAGTCAATTTTTTTTTCTTTTTGTATTGTTTTGAAAGCACGTCCTTTCAAGGGGGCCGGCGTTGTTTCGTACTACATCGCATTTGATTTATATCTCCCGCGCGAGCTAAGTTTCCCTAGCCGAATTCCCGCCTGACTACGGGCGCTACCATTCGCTGCCGTGTCGCGTGCGCTCGTAGCCGTCCGCTCTTAGAGTTGGTATAAAGAGAGTTGAGACAATTACCCGGAAATCGCCATTAAGGGGGAAAATATATAGCTACCTAGCGCTAATTTCAAAATATGAGCAAGCAATACTGTGTAACACAATGTATATACAATTCAATGCTTTCTAATTTTGACACAACATACAGAGCCGTTTTTTCGTATACAGCGAACATTCTTAACCTTAATTTCTGCACAATTTTGAAAACCATGTCAAATGATCGATATTATTTATTCATGAGAGGTCGAATACATCTAGCTTTGATAGAAGCAGTGTTTTACGAGTTGATATTGTGTAATACTGTGTCACACAGTGTATGACTATGTTTTGTTGCTGGAAAGCTCTCAATAACAATGAAACAAAATTTTAACTTTAAATAATCATTACTTTTTTTAAATATATATAAGTTTTTTACATTTTGAGTTCTACGACTTACAATTAGAATTATATAATTTAAAAAGATTATTTTAAGGAGATTTTTATTTTATGTAGCAGAAAGATTATGCTAAGAAAAAATTAGTTTTATAAATATATCAGGATCAAATACTTAACTCAATCATCTTAAATTTCTCGTAAATTGTTATATAAAAAAAATGTTTAAAAGAAAAATTATATGTTAATAAAAAAATAATTATTACATTAAAGTGTTTTGACATCCTTCTGCTGCACAATGTACCATCTCACTAAACAATGTGTACAGAAAAACTATTTAACATATTTTCTTTAATATTATTCATTAGTCTACATATAACATGACAATAATATTGGAATAATAAATAAAATGTTAACAATAAGAAATAAAAAAATAGATAAATTTTTAAAACAATTTGAGATTATATTTGTATATCATCATTTTTATTATTTATTAAGAAAAAGTTAACTTTTTGGCTTTAAAAAAATATTGACAAAAATTACACTTGTGTAATTAATATTCTTTTCAGAATTAATATTCTTTCTAGAGTTGCAAAAAGGTTGCAAAAGAGTTTGTATCAACTGACACACGTAAACACACTCTTCATCCAAAGATGATTAGGCTGCGTTCGGGAATACACACCAAGTTCTTCCGAGTATCATTTTATCCTTGTTTAACATTCAGTGAACAACAAAGATAAAACGACAGTCCAAGGCACTCGGTGTGTACAGCTCTATTTAATCTACCTAACCTAACTGATAGCTAACCGGAAATTTCCCCCTTAATGGCGGAGCCAATCAGCATTAGGCACATACATGGGCTGTGTTCCGTTTTTACTGTCAGTACTGAAAATTTATAGTTCACGTCACATATACTATACATTTTCAGTACTGGCAGTTAATATCGGAACACAACCATTGTCGCAACTCTCTTTATACCAACTCTATCCGCTCTCTCTCTCTCTTGGCGCTCTCTGCGTCCGCCGCCAAGGCACAACCCGCACCCGGCGTTCCCTTCCAGCTAAAATCTGTATTCTTCTTCGCTACTCGGTACCACAATCACCACGTTTCAAGCTGTACCCGAAAATCGGCTCGTTCGGTTGTGATAATAAACTACATACGAACCAGAGGAGGATTACCTCCTCCTCGAACACGCCCGACCGCGAGAAACACGCCGCGGATCACACCGCGTGGACGGCGTTATTGCCGTAACAGACGCCATAAAGCAGATATGGATGGGGCGCGTGTATAGCAATATAGATATTTTTAGTTTATTTCTGAAAAATGTGTCTTCAAACTATAACTTTACCATACATGTTTGAATTTGTTGTTAAATATGCTATAAGTTTTGATATAAAATAAATTTTAAATTTTTCAGAAATTTAGAAGAGGAGAATTTCGAAAAAAATGACATTTAAAAAAAATCTAAACAAAGTGTTATAAAATACATAGAAATATATAAAACTTTTATTTGAAACTTTTTTTATATTTTTTACCATTTCGACGGTATTACTTCAGAAATTAAAAAATCAATTTATTTCAAGAGCGTGCTTCATCCTCTTGACAATCATGTGGGCCCGTTGTAATACATATAAAAATACGTGTCCCATATTTTTATCTGTATTACAACATAGGCTTGTTTTCTATTCCTGCACTAGACTACACTGGAACGTTCTTTCTTGCTTTCACTAACTTTCAAATATATATCTATTTCATTTTAAGTGCATACTAATTCAGGAAGTTTAGGAACAGAAAACAAACGGCATATTAAAGGCTTGTCAATTTCTTGCAAACTCTTACGCTGTTTCCTATTTCTTTCACACGTGTTTTTGCGATAAAGAGGAAATGGAGGAAACTAACTGAATGAACCGAATCTTCGGTCAAAAATTAGTGTAACACTTCATGTGCATAACTGCTCCCGATAGAAAGAGAAGCAGATACTTGAAAAAGTGCATGAAACAAGGACAGATGACTCGGCATACCAACAGGCTGACGCTAAATAATTTTGCTTTTTACAGTTGGCTGTCTGGTTAATTATAACCCACCGATAGACGAAGAGGGCAAATTTTTAGAGAGAGAGACACGCGCAAACTGTACACACCATGTTATCCTTCCAAACTCGACGTTATCCTCGGCCGAATATTCTCGACCAATCACGTCTGAGATCTTCGACGAGTATCTTGTCATTATCACCGGCCGAGCATTCTCGACCAATCACCATCGTCCTCGAGTATCTTAATCGCCACGCGGATACCGAGTCGAATTTTGTAACCTAGTCATCGGCAGGGCAACCGCGCCCTGTCGATCGAGCGCCCATTTGCACGGGGCGCGCTCGCGGAGCGAATCGCGGAGGCGAACACGCCGGCAACGGCCCGCACTCGCGGTGCCCCACACGCACGCGCTTATACGACCGCGCTAGCCAATCCCGTCACGCTCCGCAACTCCTCGACCGTACAGGCGAACAGCCCGCGTAACCTACCAATCAGTATTTTGCGAAGTATTTTAATTCCGCTTAGCCTAAGTATTCAAGCAAGCTCTTTTGTTCGATAGCATATGCGATAAGTCCTGAGTTTCCTTTTGCGCAGTTTTATTGCACATCGCTATTAAGTTTACGACTAGATTGTTAATTAAAGTATTAAGACACCTGCGAGCCGCTTCTCTTTTCTGTTCTTTTTCTTTCTCTTTATTTTACGATTAATCATTGCAACAACGGCTACCACTCATTCTATTTGAATAAATCATCTTCTGTTCTTTCTACTATAAACTCTGGGTATGATCATTACGGACACCTGACCAATCGACGAACCTTATCCGGACCGATCCCGGAATTCCCGCACCGCACCGTTACATACACCGAAACCGTGTACCATTACAAGTAATAAGATTCAGTATTATTTTTTTAAATAAAATTGCTTATTTTGATACCGAACTTTCTTGTCTGTGTAAGTAAATTTGTAAACTTATAAGTAGATGAATAAAATGTTTTGAGATTTGTCAGTGAATATGTAGAAATATGAACAATTGAGAGCTGCGTGTTCTAAAAATTTATTTAAGAAACGGGCGCGCCAAGTACGTTGCTGCTAGAGATTTTGCCCATCTTTGATTTTATCTATCACATAATTTGCTGCTCGGTACGGGAGTGTCCCGCTTGACCACATTAAAATTAATCACAACAAATTAATCATTTAGAGCGGCTTAGAGTTTTTTCACTGTTTAACACTTTGCTGTTGGTCAATTGCAACGTAGTCAAAGACTCCCACTCCATTGGTAATAAATATATTTGAAATATTTTTTATTTTACTTCTTTTTAATGTTATTACATTTGGTTTTATTTATTGCAGTTTTGGTTTGGTTTGGTTTTATATTATATTTTTAGAATAATGAACAGTTATAAACGGATTTCTTTCAAATCCTAAGAAAACTATGGCATTGATTGTGGGTACAGCAAAATATATAGTCTATTTTTTGATATTAACAAACAGTGAAATAGATATACCCTGTAGAAAATTTATCAGCTACTTGGCTTACTTTGTTAAGTATTCTATCATGGAAAAGGCAAGTTGCAAAGACAACTAATAAAATTTACTCATCCTACACTAACTTAAGATGTACAAACATCTCTTGTCATCTCATTTCATGCGCAACTGGTTGTAATTGTTATTCAGCTTCTCTGCCATTACTGCTGTGTCGTTCTAACTAACGTCTTGAACGAACAGAATATAAGATTGCAAAGAGCCTGCAACTTCTATATTGGATTCATTGGGTAACACTTGATTGTTCACGTTGCTAATTTAATATAAAATATTCTGTTTAGCTGCTCCAAAAGGAAAGTTGCGCTGCTAGTGGCTGTGATCAATTGCAATCAAGTAGTCAAACAAGATGCTCCCGATTCATTTACGAGATAGGGAAAACTAAGCATATTACTGTTTATTACGATCAACTTAATTGGCTCAAATTTTTGTTATAGATATTTTTTAAGTAATGTAGCATTTCCATCTAGTGTTTTACAATTAAAGGATTTTCAACCATAACAATGAATTCGAATATAAAAAAGATATAACTTCTCACCAAGACTTACAGTGGTGAATTGTCTGTAACAATTTGTAGGACTATACTTTCCAAGCACACATTTAATTATGCTGCAAATGTTGGAATTCTATTTTTTTCGAAATTTATGATTCTATTTTACTAAGCATTTTTACAAATTTTATAATTATAATTTAATAATTTCTGATTCGGATTAAAATAATAGTGTTTTTCTTACAAAAATTTCTTAATTTTCAAATGAACACACAATAAACTTATTACACGTACGCATGCACACATACTCTGTCTCTTTCTCTCATTTTATTTTATTTTGTTATTTTCTATGTTAAAAAGCTTATATTGTCATCTTTTATTATATTCTTGTAAAAATATGTATTGAATATACGTATAATTAAATTAGTACTTGAGAGAATTCAATCCCAAAGTGAGTAATAAATAACAAATTAGTTAGTCATTCTCTTTTTCTTTCTCATCCCCCAACTTATCTTTTATTTCAATATCATGTATTTATTATTTTATACTATTAATTAATGCAAGTCCATTCTACAATTTTGTTAACGTGATTGTAAAATTATAGAAATAATAGTAATGAATGTTATACAATGTTAGTGTACAATGAAGTAATGATACGTCCTTTGAATTACCTAGTTTATATCAACTGATACGTGCATTAAGTTGGTAGAGACTATACATTTGATACTATCTTATTTACGCTGATTCATCACAAAGTAAGTTAGATTAGATTATTAGTCATCTTCCCCCTCTTGGTCCGCCACCTTGTTGTGGTAAAGGAGTTCTCCCAATTAAGGGCTAAGACCGCTTTGTACACTTCCAATGAATGTACAGGATAGAAATCGGGAATTCATGGGCCTTGCCCTAGGGAACAGGAGGAACTGATAAAAATCAATCTGACGACGGATTTTCCACAACGGAGCGAGTGCGAGACGCTCCTTCCCCGACCGCCCAGGGCAAACAGGAGGTCACCCCCATTAAAATAGAAGAAGGTAAACCCAAAAAAATGAACCTAGTGAAAGCTACACTGTTAAAGAATTAAATCATGATAGAAGATGGAAAAGAAAAAAATAAACTCTGATTTTCGGATTCGTCAGGCAGGCAAGGGTTTGCTAATGTTCCTAGCGCCCCCTTGTTTTCAACAAGCAAAGGGATTTTTTAAATCTTATATTTTTAATTGTTATATATAATTTTTAAACCGCTTTTAATTATTTAATATAAAATGTTTTTTTTTTTTAAATGAAGGAATTTAAAAATGCTTTTTATTATTAATTAAATTAAAATTTTTTGTAAAAAATATAACACAAGAATTAAAGATCTAAAAAATAAGATCAAAAATGTATTTACAATAAAATTTACAATGACTGTTTTACAATTTTAAGCAAAAAGTTTTGTATACAAGCTAATATAAGGTCTAGATTAAAAAACAAAACCGTTTTACTCATAGATTTTTGTAGGCAAAACGATTTATAGAAATATTTATTTTGACGTTCTTAAAACAGTCATTGTAAATTTTTATTGCAAATATATTTTTTTGTGTTCATAAGAAATTTTAATTTAATTAATAATAAAAAAGCATTTTTAAAATCCTTTATTTTTTAAAAATAACATTTTATATTAAATAATTAAAAACGGTTTAAAAATTATATATAACAATTAAAAATATAAGATAAAAAAAATCGTATCCTTAGGGATCGAACCTGGAATCCCAAGCATATCAATCGATGTCCTAATGCCCTACGCTACGCCATTTATTTGAGAATCGTTCTTCTGTAACAGTATTTACAGATGCTGGAAATATTTAATCATCATTTTCTCAAGAATTCCTAAGTTTTGCAACGAATGGCTTTATAACAATAAAGGTGTGAGTAAATACTACACACCCATAAAATTTTATTAAAATCGGCAAGATCATTGTCGAGTCCTCCCTTTGTCAGAGGAACAGGATGCGCTAAAATCTAAGAGACCATTTCACCCTCTTCAACTACTCCTAGACGATGGTGACAATGAAAAAAGGGAGATACGGTAAAGATCCTAGAGGGTCCTGGGAAAATGCCTTCAAAAAAAACTAGAAGCAACATAGCTAAGGTTAATAAAGAATTAGACCAGGATGAAAAAGAGTTGGTAGTGAATAACACGCCAATGATACTTCGGACAAAAGCAAAGCAAGCCAAAAAAAAATATCGGAACTTGTGAAAGCATACATGTGACAGCTCACATTCTCAAAAGCTTTCAGAAGGCAATTTTAATGATAAAAAAAGTGACATAAGGCTCGAAGAACTTAAAAGACCCATATAAGAAAGCATTATGGGGAGGTTCAGAAAAACTTGCAGCCACAATGGTATTGTTATATCAGAAAGCAGTAGGTTCTATCATGCAGAGTACCACATAAGTGGTCCTGCATGTTGCGCGATAACGCGTGGTGCAAGCTATAATGTAGCGGGAAGGAGAGGCGGCGCAACTTTCATGGATTTAGTTAATATAAAGAAAAATGATACATAAATGATAAATAAAACGAATTATGATACGGAAAACGCCGGGAGCCTCTCCCTCCCGTCAACGGAAGATGAAATGGAGATCAGTCTGGAGGGGGCGGACAATTTGATAGAGATATAACGTCATGCCTCCTTCAGGCTAACTTTAACCATCCCCGCCATGCTTAGGACCTGTTTGTCCAGAACATGGCGGGGATGGAATGCGATCTAGAAATAGCTACCGAGCCGTACCATATGCCAGAAGGGCATTCGTCCTGGATGGCAGATACATGTGATTCTGTGGCTATAGTATGAAAACAAATAAAATATGATTAAACTGCGTGCGTCTAAAGTTGGGCTTGAGATGCATCATTGTAAATTAGGGAACATTGTAATAATAAGATGCTATGCCCCGCCCAGGTAGAACTTATCATAATTCAAAGATTTCTTGGACGGAGTGGGGGATGGTGTGCGCCGACACCTCCCTCACCCAGTCTTGGTGGCTGGGGATCTCGATACCAAATCGTTGGCACGAGGATCCTCGCTCACGTGTCCTAAGGGTCAAATCCTTGAGAACTGGATAATTTCGGGGTGCGCACAATTAGACACCACCACTTATAGCGGTCGATGCCTAGAGTTTTTCCACTGGTCAAGCGCTGTGTCCAAAACGGTATCACTCGATGACTTCCGAGTCATGAATCGGAGGAGGGAAAGCATATGCATTTGCTGAGAGGAAAAGTCAGTGATAGAGATCACGCTTGCAACTCCTCCTACAGCGAAACAAATTATAAATTGGAGTGTATTAGAGAATATGGACACCGGATCGCGCCACATATATTAAGATGGATATACAAACAATGCGAGGAGGAATACTCCCCCTCATTTGAAAACCAGTGGAGGAATGGCCTAAAAGGTCCCTCAATCAACTTAATAAGGATGCTTTGATGGCCCTGGTTCTGGCGGGGCTGTGGCTGAAAGACGAATCAAAAGCCCCGGGTAAAAATATAAATAATCTGATAAATACAATAACACAAGCGTGCGATGTCTCCATGCCGCGGTTCCAACCAGGAAAGAGCGGTGTATTGCTGGATCGAGGAGGTAGCCGTTTTGAGACGCTCCTTGGTCCCAGCTAGACACACTTTTTAGCATGCTCGGAGAAAAGAAGATGCGGTCAAAACTGCAGACGCATATAGAAAATTTATACATGCAATAGAAAAAATAAAAAGAACCATCAGGGCATCCAAAACTAGGGCGTGTGAAGAGTTGGTGACAACTCTGAACAGGAACCCCTAGGGAAGGCCGTACAAAATTGTATTGAAGAAGACTGAAGGCTCTCTCTTAATAACTGGGAGACCCCAAACTCCTCGCGGAGATTATTGATAAACTGTTCCCAGAAAAAGAAAAAAGTATTCCTCCTAAAGAGAGAACCTTAGTAGAATGAAGAGAGGAGGGTCACAATGGAAGAAATAAAAATAGCCAGGAAAAAACTGGGAAGTTGGTTCCCGGACCAGATGGGGTTCTTGGTCAGATTTGACCTCTACTGCTTGAGGATGTTGGGCTAAGGCTCCAGAAGGCTTTTACAGCCTGTTTAGAGAAGGGGTGCTTTTGCTCCAGATGAAGGATGACCAAATCCTTCTAATTAGTACTCCAGAAGGAAGGGAAGAAAGCCCAGACATCTCACGTTCATATATCGGCCCATTGCGCTGTTGAACAAGAGCTAAAAAAAATGTTTGAAAAGATAATCGTGTCCCGCCTCGTTGAACATTTGGGGGAGGAAAGAGTCCTAGACTGTCTGAGTGTCAGTCGGATTCTGCAGGGGACGATCCACGGTGAACGCTATACAGTGTATGCGGTCACATGCCGCAGACGCCGCGTCTATGCTAGCATGAGAGGGAGGGTGGCGTTAGCGATGTCCTTGAACATTGTCAGGGGGAGGATTAGAGAGGCAATGGAATACCACCGCCTCTCCCCATATCTCAAATAGTCTAGAACTATCTTCAAAACAGGAAAATCATATTTGAGTATGAGGAACGACAAATGCGCGCACGGGAGCTGGATCCCGCAGGGGTCGGTCTTAGGACCTCTTCTGTGAGATTTCGTACATAACTGCATATTACGGATTTTTCTTCTCTCCTGCTAATATCTGATCTGCTTCGCAGACGACACACTGGTGATGGCCGGAGGATGAGATTGGGAGAAAACAGTCAGCACTGCCAAAAAAACAGAAGAAAGAGTTGTGTGCGCGATTAGCAAAGCGGGGCTGTAGGTGATTCCGTATAAAACGGAAGCGATGTTTTTCCATTAGAGGGGAAGAGGGCAGTTGCTTCCAGCTCACATTAGAGTTGAATCAGCCTTTGTATAGGTAAACAGACGTGTCGAGAGCGCTGTTCCGGCTACTACACAACCTCGGCGACCCCAACAAGAAGACTATATATGAACACCGTTTTGTTGGTGTCTCTTTATGGGGCCCCGATCTGGGCGGGGGTCCTGTGGGCCAGACAACCCTTTCGAAGGCTGCTCAGAGGAGGATAGCCATCCGGATTATCCGCTCATACAGGACGATGTTGTTTGTTGCGGTCATGGCCTTGGTGGGGATATCCCGAATAAAATTTATGTTCAGGAAAAGGCCAGAATATATAAGGAAATAAAAGAAATCGGGAGGAGGTCTCCTCTAACCGTCAGAACCGTTGTCGCAATCAGGGCCAAAGAAAAGGAACGGCAAGCTGCAGTTGTAGCAATCACAGCTGGGGGTCCTAGAATGAGAGACTTGTATGGAGTCGCTGAGGTTATGTAGTCTATCTTCCCGAAATGGGTGTGAAGGATGCATGAGAGCATATCCTTCAGAATGACGCAAGTGCTTGCCGGGTGCTTCGGTGAGTACTTGTGCCGAATAGAAAGAAAGAAATCAGAAGTCATCACTGCAGAGCGGCCAGGAATACGGCGCGACATACGCTTACGACATGTCTGCCTTGGGAGGTGAAATGCTGGGGGTCGATTGCGTATTTCAAAATCTAGTGAAAATGGTAGACGTGATCTCTCACTTGATTAGGTACTTTTTACCATAATCAAAATACAACATTCCTCATGTGACATTGCTCGACAAGTATTTTGATGTCGAGTTCAGTCAAACTGTGTCGAATTTGGTTGAGTTTGCAAAGTTTTATATCGTTTCAGAATGGAATATCTTTTACTTTTTGTGGAGCAAGAAGAAAATAAGAATAAAATTCGAAAAAGAAATTTAAGTTTATTAAGAAGGAGACTGAGAAATACACAGGATTTATTTGATATTACTGATAATACATTTGTAAAATTGTATAGATGAAGTATTGAGTGTACAACTTAATTCGGTCCGTTTTTTACTTGAAAAATGGACCGAATTAAGTTGTAGACTCAATACTTCACCTATATAACTTATTTGAACAATAAAATAAATTAATACCTTATTCAAAGTATTGTCCACTAGCCACTACTTTTTCCCATCTTTCTGGCAATTTATGCATTCCGTCGCGGAAGAAACGTTCATCTTTTGAAGCCAAGAATGAATCGAGCCAATTTTTGATACCCTGTTCTGAAGTAAAGCATATTCCAGTCAAAGCGTTCTGCATTGATCGAAAGAAATGGTAGTCGGAAGGGGTAATGTCTGGCTATAAGGCGGGTGAGCCAAAACTTCCCATCCGCTATTTTCAAAATAGTTTTTAATCGGAACAGCAACATAAAGCCGAGCGTTGTCATGATGAAAGATTATGGACTCGTGTCTGGTCGCATATTCTGGACGTTTTTCAGCTATAGCTCAATTTAAACGGATCAATTGTTGCCTGTAAAAGTTTTTCGTAATGGTTTAAACAGGTTTTAAAAGCTCATAGTGAATCACACCCTTCTGATCTCACCAAATAAAAGAATTACCATAAATATTCAGTTTCGGCGTTGATGTTCCCGTTTGATCAGGCTTTACATATGATTTTTTGCGTTTTTGGTTATTGTAGTAAATCCATTTTCCTCCCCGGTAATGATTTAATGCAGAAAAGACTTCTTTTTGTACGGTTCAAGCAACATTTCGGAAATGCAAAATTGTCGTCCGTATTTCTCAGTTTTAATTTGTATGGAATCCAATTTCCTTGCTTTTGGATGCACCCCGCGGCTTTGAGTCGTTTCGAAATAGCTTGTTGAATAACTTCTAATGTTTTTGCAAACTCTTCTTGCGTTTGATACAAATCTTGATGAAGTAATGTTTCTAATTCTTTATCTTTAAACTTTTTTGGTTGACTCGAACACTCTTTGTCTTCAACACTAAAATCACCACTTTTAAATCATTTTCTGCAAGATTTATCCGATGGTGCAGATTCATCATACACTTCCACAAGCATTTGATGCGCGTCAGCTGCACTTCTCTTCCAATTGAAACAGAAAATCAAAACTTCCCGCAAATGATGCTTATTTGGAACGAAACTCGACATTTTCAACACAGTAAAAATTAAACTTGTTGTGCAAAACTAAAAGGCTTGTAAACAATATTTAGTTGACAGATGTTGACACTTCACGATACACCAAAAATCAGTTGTCGCCATCAACCATTTATAGTACCTAGAGCCATTTTTTGAAAACGGACCAAACTAAGTTGTACACCTAATATATAAATAAATTAATAATTATATAAATAAAAATATAAATAATAAATAATAAGATATAAATAATATAAGTATATAAATAAATTATGCAATATTTACGGATCCTTTTTTTTTATTTTTATCTTACTCAAGACACGCGTCAACATGAGGGATTTTAAAATTATTGGAGATTATTTAACTCAGATGCGATGCATCGTTTTTTAAAGGTTATATGATGTAAATTATTAGGTGCGCAACTAAGTTCTCGCTGTTTGTCAATAGATGGCTCCAGTAAGTGATGGTTGATTTAGACATATCCAAAACGTCATGAACCAAGCTCAGACATATGGTAAACAAACCGCGTTGACACGTTAGTAATTTTATTTTGGCGTCATATACATTTGATTGTGTGAAAATGTCTGATTTTGTGTCAAATAATCGTCATTTGCGGGAAGTGTTGATTTTCTTATTTCATTCGAAGAAAACGGCGGCTGAAGCACATTGAGAGCTCCAAAAAGTTTACGGAGATGCTGCTCTAAGTAAAACAACGTGCCGTGATTGGTTCCGTCGCTTCAAAGACGATGATTTTGATGTTAATGACCGTCCGCGTGAAGGAAGGCCAAAAACATTCGAAGACGCTGAATTGGAGGCATTGCTCGATTAGGATCCGTGCCAAACGCAAGAACAGCTTGCTTCAGTATTAGGAGTTACCCACCAAGTCATTTTCAAGCGATTGCATGCGTTGGGAATGATTCAAAAGCAAGGAACTTGGGTTTCTTATGATTTGAAGCCAAGGGACGTTGAGTGTCGTTTTTTTACAGTGAACAACTGCTCCAGCGGCAAAAAGGAAAGGTTTTTTTCATCGCATCGTAACGGATGATGAAAAATGGATTTATTACAACAACCCAAAGAAAAGAAAGTTATGGGGATTGCCCGGTCATGCTTCTACGTCATCGGCTCGGCCGAATATCCATGCTGCGAAGGTTCTGCTGTGTATTTGGTTGGACCAGGTTAGTGTTATTTATTATGAGCTGTTGAAACCGGACGAAACCATCACTGGGGAACGGTATCGACTTCAATTGATGCGACTGAACCGAGCACTGCGCGAAAAACGCTCACAATACGAGCAGAGGCACAACAAAGTGATTCTACTGTATGACAACGCTCGGCCTCATGTTGCCAAACCCGTTAAAACCTACGTGAAAACGCTCCAATGGGAAGTTTTACCCAACCCGCCATATTCCCCAGATATTGCGCTGTCCGATTATTACTTATTCCGTTTGATGGAACATGGTCTGGCTGATCAGCAGTTCCGCTTATATGAAGACATCAAAAAATGGCTTGATTTGTGAATAGCTTTAAAAGACGAACACTTTTATCGTAACGGTATTTGAGCTCTGTCAGAAAGATGGACAAAAGTTGTAGCTAGCGATGGGCAATACTTTGAATGATTCATTTGTAACCATTTTTTCACAATAAAGTTGCATTTTTATTAAAAAAAAACGGCGAGAACTTAGTTGCGTACCTAATGAAAGAACTATTTTTTTTAATTACGAATACTAATTACTGTCTTACATATAAACAGAGCCGTAATGTAATTTGCAATTTTTCCATACTTTGTTATAATAGCGATTTCATCTTTGTCTTTCAATTCGTTACAGATATGCTGAAGATAATCCAATAACCATTTTATCTGTTATAATAATACTTTTTAACAATCCAAGTAAAAGTTATAAAAGACTCTTATATTTAAACATTCTTGCAAATATTTATTTCAAATATAGTAAAAATACTTACATCATTAATATTAAACCGAAAAGAATTGTATGAAGTAACAAACATAATGAAATACAATAAGATAGAAAAAATATTGATAAAATCAGATGAAGTATATTCTGCAAACACAAGTGCCATAAACTGAAATCAATAATTTATATAGAAATTTAATCAATTTAGTATAAATACAATTTAATAAGTCATAATTATAACACAGGTCTACAAAATCAGGGGGCGGGATCTTGTGCTTTGAACTTTGAATGATGTTTCTATAAGATTTTGATGCGTTATTGAAAACGACTACGTTGTCCGTTTTTTTCTATCACCCTCCATTTTTTAAATAATCGCAAAAACACCTTTTTTGAACTTGACTTTTTTATGAAATTAAAAAAAAATGATAGCGTGTTCAGCTTTACAGCATTTTACGCAGAAATGTTCTTACAATACAGAAAATATTTTTTCGCAACTTATAAAAATGTGTTATGCAAACCGTAAATAAATAACTTTGAAAAAATCATGAAAATTGTAAAAAAAAGATAAATTTTGAAATATAAAACCAAATAATTAAAAAACAAGAAATCTTAAAAAATATTAGATTATTTGGGCTTATAGGTGTATGTTTTCAGTTAAAATTTTCTTTTTAAATTAATTTCGGACTATTTGTTAAAAAGTTATTAAATTTAAAGCATAAATGCATTCCTCACGCGGTGTCACCTATACGGTCTATGAAATTTAGAGGAGGTCTTGTATTTTGAACTTTGAAGAATGTTTCTATAGGATTTTGTTGCGCTGAAAACGATTATGTTACCCGCTTTTTCCATTACCCTCTATTTTTTAAATAATAGCAAAAACAAACACCGTAGGTCATACCGCACGCGGAATCTATTTATGCTTTAAATTCAATAACTTTTTAACAAATAATTAGATATTAATTTTTCAAAAAAAATTTAAACTCGAAACATACAGCTATAAGCCCAAATGGTTAAATATTTTTTAAAATTTTTGGTTTTTTAATTATTTTGTTTTATATTTTAAAATTTATTATTTTTTTATAATTTTTCACAATTTTTTCAAAATTTTTGTTTACGGTTTGCATAAAACATTTTTATAAGTTGCGAAAAAATATTTTCCGTATTGTAATAACATTTTTACATAAAATACTGTAAAGCTGATCTTGCTATTTTTTCTTTAAAAAGATTCATAAAAAAGTTAAAAAAAGTTGTTTTTGCAATTATTTAAAAAATGAAAGGTGATGGAAAAAAACGGATAAAATAATCGTTTTCAGGGCATCAAAATCCTATAAAAAAAACGTCATTTATACATAATTCAAAATTATAAACAATTTATTTATAACCTTAGTATAATCGCAATTGCTGGCACTAAATTTTTTATTATTCTTATAAATTACTATTTTTCATTTTCATGAATATAATTAATATAAATATTATTTATATGATTTTATTATTTAAATAAATTTCTCTTAAAATTTTATTTATATTATAATTACAAAATAAATTTTTTAAATAAAAATTAAATTTTATAAATTAAATTTTTATTTACTAACTTTTATTTAAATATTTTAATTATATTAAAATATTTTATTATTAATAAAATTATTAAAATTAAAATTAAAATAAAAAATTAAAATAAAATTATATAAATTTTAATAAAATAAAAGACAAAAACTCAATAACTATTAAATATTAATAATTCCTCTTTTTTGATTTTCAATTTATCTTTTTAATCTTTTTATCTTTATTTATAAATAAAACTTAATGTCTTAAATTATATAAAAAATTCTTGCAAATAAAATTAATATATTAATTAATAAAATTAATGAATCTTTTTAGAAAAATTTAACAAAATCTTACCATTTATAATTTTATATAAAAAACGTTAAAGTTCAAAGCACAAGACCTTTCCCTAATTTTGTAGACTTGCGTATTTATCATATAATTATTATATTAAATTATACTTTATTACAATTTATTTTAAAATATTAAATTATAACTGTAATTGATATAAAAATTAAAAATATTTCTTTATTTATTTAATTAATTAGAAATATATTATGAAAAATAAACAACTGTTTAACATAGACACAATTACACACATGGTTACCTGGTATACAACACAGCTAATCAGCATACTAAAAACTAAAATTATTTGAAGTTGGACAAGTTTTGTTTGTTCATAAGGCCATAAGCCAAGCAAAAGCAAAAGACTTCGATGGAATTTAAAAAACTGGGTTTTAACGCAGACCATCACTTTGTGAGAAACTACACGCATTTGTTTGCGAAAATATCGAAAACATTCAAATGACCACTCTCACACAAGTATCAAGAATATCTTATAGCTCTTTTTTTGGCGTAAATTCAAAATTGCTTATTTTAACATTAATATGATGCGAGACTAAAGGCAGGTAATTGCTAGCGTGAGATCAGAACACTTGCACTTTAATGTTTTGCCCATGGAAAAGAACAAATTAAACTGACTAATACGACGCCGAGAAAAATTCAACAGATGCTCTTTTCCCTAAAAGAAAATAGTTGCAAGATACTTTTTCGCGCAAACGCAGTATTATCCTTTCTTATCGTAGCAGTTTTGTATGCTTTATTCTATCGTGTACATTCGTACGCAGCGGACGCCTTTTTTCTTGCAGCAACGTTAAATCAATATTCTTACGGATCGTCGTCGTGTAAAGTGTACGACAATCACCAGTAGTGTCCAAGGTACTGCACACACACACACACACACACACACTCTCTCTCTCTCTCTCTCTCTCTCTCTCTCGCGCGCGCGCGCGCGCGCGCTCTCTCGCTCTCGCTCTCGCTCTTTAGTTTCGGTTTAAAAAAAAAAAAGGAAACGTTCTTGAAGCAAAAGAGATTGGCATTATATAAAAATAAAATGTACGTTACAATAAGAAATAAATATGTGTACATTGAAAAAAATTTTTTTTAGTTAGTGAATGTATTTACTAAATTTAAATTTACTTAATTAAAGAAAACAATTTTTTAATTATAAAACTTTTTTCTTAATTATAGTAAACCGTATCATTCACATAAATGAATGATTCTTTGTTGAAAAAATTATTTAAATCTAAGTCAGATTTACTAAAGTACGATAAAATATTTGTTAAAATCTAGTAAATAAATTTTTAAAATGTTATGTCTAAATTTTTCAATTTTCAAAATAACGTTTTAGTAAATATTTGTTCTTCAAAGTATTAAATTTTGTTCTTCAAAGTTATATAATTAATAAATAGTATATTTAAAAAAAGAAATATTTTTTAAAAACAATTTGTTATTTTTGAGTTAGCGTAAACTTAAATAAAAATAATATATTTATCCGGTAAAAAACAAAACAAATTTTCATTTTCAGGAAATACATTTCTTTACTTTAAAAAGGCATATTTTAATCTACAAGTTATTTTATCTTCTATTAAAATATTGTAGGGTTGTTAAAAATGTAAAGGAATAAAGGGTTTCGACTAATTAGGATTAAAATATTCACTTCATTTTTACTAATTTTTTATTTACATTAACTTCTCTGAGTTTTTCTAATCTGATCTCTAGAGTGCTATCGGGCATACATAGAGTATATGTGTGCGTATATAAAGTACATATATCAAGAGATTATTTATATTACAACATATACACTGAGCAAAATATTTATTAAAAAAAAATTTTCCTTAATTTTAAAAAACCATGTGTTTGTATAGTACTGTGAATGCATTTTTTTAAAATAAGAAATTGAATTTGCAGTTCGCTCGCTTACGCAACGCATCATCTCGATCCTGCACGAATGTGTGTCAGTACATGTCTTAACAATAAAATATCACTCATATTTGTTGAAATATCACTCATATTTGTCTAGTAAATAAATTTTTGAAATATTAAATCCTGATTTTTTAATTTTGAAAATAATATTTATTAATTCTCTTTCTCGTCCTACAATATTTATTTGCACAAAATATAAATGATTTAAGAAAAACTCGTATATATTTCTTTAGTAATTTTTTCGGTAGAATTGATTAGCACGATCAATTTTCCTCTACAGTCAATTTTTACTAATTTGTTTATAACAATTAAGTAGTTGCAAAATTGATTTTTGCAACGTGCTTTTTACGTCAATAATGTTTTTTCATGCTCCGGTACTAATTCCAATTGTTGTTTTTGGACTATCTGTACTGATATGGCCATGGGTAGGAACAGGTTTTAATTATTTATATATTAAAAATATCTAAGGCTAAATAATCAAAGGGCTAGCAAGAGTGTTCGTACGGTACTCAAGACGCAAGTTTTTTCCTGTTAAAATCAGCTTTACTTTAAATATAACTTTTTATTAACGGTATAACAAGTGTACGATTAGCTCAGTATTAGCGTATTAGGTTATTGTTCCGAAGATTATAAGTTCGAATGCCGTCAATGAGTTTTTCAAAAATTATAAAATAATACATAATTGTAATTAGTGAAACAAGAATCTTATATGCGAAACAGTGAATACAGATTAAGCTACAAGAATAATAAAATCTGTTAAAAAATTTAAAAAGATTTTTAATTTTTAATTAAATTTAAGTACTTTTGTTATTTTTATAAATGTTTATTAAGATTTAAATTTTAAATTTTTTTACATTGCAAAATTGTTTATTCAAATCTAACATATATTGACTGTATTAAAGAAACTATTTCTTATAATAAATAAATCATTTTTTTAATAAAAACATTTTCGTAAATTAATTGGAAAATTACTAATTTATGAAACATAAAATTTATATCAATAAATATTTATTGCATAAAATAAATTTTGTAATTAGTGAATGATGTACTAAAAAGAAGAATTGCATTCTTTAAATTAATAAATACAATTCCTTATTTTAAAAAGTGCGTTCGTAGCCACATATAAACTAATGTTTACTAAAGTTAAGGAAAATTTTTTTTTAGTAAAGAGTAACACCAACTTTGGCCCATTTCTTGGACCTCGAATTTTAAACTTTCTTTTATGACAAATAGTATTATATAATGGAACAATAATCATAGAAAAATTTTAAAATGAACATAAACGCGGTTCCAGAGATATAAAGGGCTGAAAATGATGGTTTCTCATAACACAGGACGCCGCTTTTAGACTTCTTTTCTGTTGTTTGAATAAAAGTTACCATTTCCCATGTATTTTTGCGCGCTAAACACAAATTTGGTAAGCAAATTATTCTATCACGTCAGATTTATTAGAAAAGTGTCAAAAATGATCATTTTTATTTCAGCATGGCGTTAAAAAAATATCTATTTCTATCTATTTGAAAATCTATCAATCACATTAAAAAAGCACCTCAATCTGTGAGAAGCAAGGGGAGTCTCTCAGTAGAAAAGCATTTCGATCCACGTGTCACTTCAACTACATCTATCTTGGTGAGTTTTTATACTAGACAAAAACTAAGGTCGTATTTCAATCCGAGATAAAAATCCATAAGAAACAATGTTTCACTTCGTTATATATATATATATACATATATATATATATATATATATATATATATATATATATATATATATATATATATAGCGTGTCCTATTTTAATGGGGCATTCCAAATATTTCCGTTTCCTTGCATTTTACAAGAAAATGTTTTAGACAAAAGTTGTATGGTTTCAAGGGGGTCATAAGATAGTGTCATTAATTTGACCTTGAATAATTGCTTGAAAGTCACATGAAGGACACCTTTAATTTTATAAACGGGACTGCCTACTTTTTATTACATATTCTTGTAGCTTATCTCAAGACCTTTCTAAAACACTACAAAAAAGTTTATTTTCGTTGAGTACTTTCCGAATTGTGAGGCTTGGAAGCTAGGGTGTACTGTAACTTTCAAGTGTCATAACTCGGAAAGTACTTAACAAAAATAAACTTTTTTGTAGTGTTTTAAAAAACTCTCAAAATAAGCTACAATAATATGTAATAAAAGATACAATATTAGAGTATCGGTCGTTCCCTAATTAAAGGATATCGGTACTTCCCTAACATTCTATATTTTTTATTGCATTTTTTATAGTTTATTTCAAAAAATTTTCAAAACACTATAAATAAATTTATTTTTGTTAAGGACTTTCCGAGTTATGACGCTTGAAAGTTACAGTATACCGCAGCTTTCAAGCCTCACAACTCGGAAAGTACTCAACGAAAATAAACTTTCTTGTAGTGTTTTGGAAAGTTCTTGAGATAAGCTACAAGGCCGAGACGTAGGCAACCGCGGCTGGCGGCGCGACGCGGTGAGGAAGGAAAAACAGCAGTAACTGCGGCCTGCAAGCGGCGCGACAAGGAGGGCGAAGTAGCAATGAGTACTCGAGACCGGCGGGCGGTCTTTGCGCGCGGTGATACGCGTTTATTTGCAGACTTTATTAATTTTTATTTTGTTAACTATGGCAAGTATTAAAAATGGTAAAGGACTTTTCTGCTCAGTTTTACTTGATCTATCAATCCACGAAACCAGGGACGGTATTTACCTGACACCCTGTATATTGTCACGTATTTTTATCCCACGCCGGAGAGCAGCGGCGGAATACGCGATCAAACACCGGAATTACGCGCGAGACACGCGTGAGCGACGATATAACCAATAGATACCACCAATCGTGAATTTGGGCGCCAGACGCGATTATACCGGTCGCGTCGCCGGGTACACTATTTAACGCTAGACGCGGATGCACACCACGCGATAGCTTCTCAGAACGAAACACGAAATCGTCGCTCGCACGCGGCCAGCTAGCTCCTCTAACCGGTAGAGGGGCGGAGTAGCGGAGACAAGGACGAAGCGGCTCTCTTACTGGAGGAGACAGGTAGGCGAGAAATCAAGCAAGATCAGGCCGATATAACAGACAGAAATAACATGTATTGTAGCATATGACAGAGACAGAGTAGAGCCAAACGCGAAGGAATTATCAGTCGAAGCAAGCAAAGAACGGAAAAGATGAAGAGAGTTGACGAAAACGAATAAGCGGAACGCGAAAATTTTCTTAAATACTACAATGCTTACGCTAGCGGCGCGAACAACGGCGGTTGGTCCCGCGCGGAACGAGACAGCCAATCACGCGCGCTCGGAACAGCGCGGCGAGAACACACTCGTCGAACTTTCGCTAACGGACAGTAATTAACTCAAAAGCAATACAACCAAAGATACCCGGTGACGGCAATGCCGTCGTCGCGATCACGATGCACAATTCTCTCGAAGACGCACGACACGACAACGCACCGATAATGCGGGCGGTCGTGTGATCACGGCCGTAACACGACTCGCGCACGTGCGCGAGGGCTTTGCGGCTTCCCGGGAAGCCGGTCGTCCGCGAGCTTCTACGGCAAGACAGCCAACGTACACGCGGCAGCCGACAGCTGGGTGCCTCGACAAGGTCTCACGCTTGAGGTGGAGAGCCGACCAAACACTAAAAAGGTGCGTTCTATCGCCACGCGGCGGACGCACCTGCACACTAACCCAATGGCTCCACCTCAGAGCGCGAGTCAGCCGGCACCGGCAGCTCGTGGCTTTACACCGTCTCTAGAGGGTCACCTCGACGACGATCCTGTCCTCCGTTGGTCCCGTGGACGTCTCCGCAGGGATCGCCAGGCCGGGCACAGTTCCGATAGCCAAAATCCGGTAGCTCGCTCGCCGATAACACTCGCTCGGATTCGTCCCGCACGCGCTCATTTCGCCGGGTCGCAGGCAAAAGCCGAGAGGATCGCGTTCGATGCGCGATCGATGAGCGCTACCCCTCCCACAGGGTGCGCGATATCCTTGCGCCTAGCGGCGCGGCCTATCAGCGGCCGCCCTTATCTAGCCGTGACGTCACGGCAGCGCAGTGTCGGGTCTCCGCAGGTGTCGTGCGGTCCCCGTTGGCATCCTACATCCTCGTCGTTCTTGTCGTCCTCGCGGACAACAGCAGCAGAGATTTCCCGCGACGATTCTTCGCCGCTACCCTTCTCGACGGACAGCCGGCATTCGACGGCCCTTGTCCTGGCCGTTCGTCCGCCCTGGCCTGTCCCTCGGCTGCGCCAATTGTGAGCCTCTTTTGCGTGGCGCATATCTGTCACCACGTCGAGTCTCGTCCTTCTCTCCGCCGTCGGTTTTCCGTGCGCCGGCCCTGGACGATCGCCTTCTCCTTGTCCTGCTGCTGCCCATCCTCCTCGCTGCTGCTGGTCCTTAGGCGACGTTTGTCGAGGTGCCCGCGGATACATGAAATAAGCCGCGAATAAATAAATGAAATCAATACGCGCCGCAGTCCCGCCGGAGATTTCGCTCCCTCGCTGAGTGCCCGACCCGGTCTTACGCGCCTCCTTGCGCTATGCTCAGGCGGAGGACGAAGTGGCGAGGCAGATAAAACTGCCACGTCACAATATATATATATACGAGGTGTGTTCAAAAAGTATCGCGAATTTTGTGTTTTTTCAAAAATTATTTATTTATTCATGAATATCTATTTTGTCCCCTTCAAAGTAATCCCCATGAGATATTATACACTTGTGCCAACGGTTTTTCCAATCTTCGAAGCACTTCAAAAAATCATTTTTTTTTATCTTGTTCAGCTCCTCCTTCGATGCCGTCTTTATCTCGTCAAGCGTAGCGTAACGTCGTCCTTTCATGGGCCTCTTCAGTTTAGGGAACAAGAAAAAGTCACAGGGGGCCAGATCTGGGGAATACGGTGGCTGCGGCATCATTAGTGTGTTGTTTTTGGCCAAAAAGTCGCGCACAAGCAACGATGTGTGAGCAGGGGCGTTATCGTGGTGCAAAAGCCAATTTTTGTTCTTCCACAAATCCGGGCGTTTCTGGCGGATTGCTTCGCGCAAATTGCGCATAACTTGCAGGTAATATTCCTTATTAACCGTTCTACCCTGTGGCAAGAACTCATGATGCACCACGCCCCTGCAATCGAAGAAAACTGTCAGCAAAACTTTCACATTCGACCGAACTTGGCGCGCTTTTTTCGGTCTTGGTTCGTGCGGCAGCTTCCATTGAGATGATTGAGCTTTGGTTTCCACGTCATAACCATAAACCCACGATTCGTCACCAGTTATGACCCTCTGGAGCAAATTTGGGTCGTCGCGGACAGAGTCCAACATCTCATTAGCAATGTTCATGCGATGCTGTTTTTGGTCGCAATTGAGCAATTTTGGTACGAATTTCGCGGCGACCCGTCTCATGCCCAAATCATTGATAAAAATCGAATGGCACGAGCCAATCGATATGTTTAGGTCCTCAGCAACTTCTCTAACGGTGATTCGACGATTGGCCAATACCATTTTCTCCACTTCATTAATTTTTTCGTCTGTTGTTGAAGTGCTCGGGCGTCCGGCACGCTCTTCGTCGTTCACATCTTCTCGGCCTTCTGAGAACATTTTGTACCACCGATAAACGTTGCTTCGGTCCAAGGTAGCTTCTCCGTATGCCACAGTCAACATTCGGAATGCATCCGCGCACTTAATTTCGTTTTTCACACAAAATTTGATACAGGTTTTTTTGATCCATTTTTTTGAATAGGTAAAAATCGAAGACGATCCAAAACACGTGCAAGCAAAGCAGCTGTCAACAATTAAGTGAACATTCAAAATGGCCGAGCTTGTCGGCATAAGTGAGAGACATGAGTACCAACATAACGCCACAAAAAGATCGAAATTCGAATATACGTAACCCGCGAAAATTCAAAATTCGCGATACTTTTTGAACACACCTCGTATATACACAGGGTGTTTTAGAAATAGTTGGCCAAACTTTAAGAGCATATTCCACTCATTGTAAGGATAAAAAAAATCATATAAACATGGGTTTGAAAATGTTTCCTTTCCAAGTTATAAACATTTTTTGATTTTACAGAAATTGCTGAAAATAATTTCCTTTCGCATCAATGCATGTTTCGCATTGACGTCGCACGGAGTGTCGAAAACGTTCAAAACTTCTTGGAGTATTTCGCATTTTTTCACACAGCAATAATACAATTTCAAAGTACTTCTACAGTAGCAACAGAAGTATCATACATGAGAGTCTTAAGATGCCCTCATAAGTAAAAATTCACAGGGTTTAAATCGGGAAAACGTGCAAACCAAGCAATGGGTCCTCCTTTACCAATTCATGTATTGATGTAATTATTATTCAGGAACTCTCGAGCAATGCGGTTGAAATGTGCTAGAGCTCCATCATGCATAAACCAAATTTGATTGCGTATCTATAGTAGAATGTCTTCTAATAATATAGGGAGTTGCGTTTCCAAAAATTGTCAGTAGTTGTTATTATTAAGTGTAAGTAAAAAAAAATCGGTCCAAAAAGAAAATTTTGGAAGGAAATCATTTCCAACAATTTCTGTAAAGTCAATAAAAAAATGTTTATAACTTGGAAAGGAAGCATTTTCAAACCCATGTTTATATAACTTTTTTTCATTCTTACAATGAGTGGAATATGCTCTTAAAGTTTGGCCAACTGTTTCTAAAACACCCTCTATATACACGGTGTCAGGTAACTACCGCCCCTGGTTTCGTGGATTGATAGATCAAGTGAAACTGAGCAAAAAAGTCTTTTACCATTTTTTAATATTTACCATAGTTAACTAAATAAAAATTAATAAAGTCTGCGAATAAGCACGTATCACCGCGCGCAAGGACCGCCCGCCGGTCACCGAAATGTAGGTAGCTGCGGCTGTAGGCGCGGCGCGGTGTGGTGAGGAGAGAAAACCAGTAGCTGCGGCCTGCGAGCGGCGCGGCAAGGAGGGAGAAGGCTGCCTCGGCTGCCTACGTCTCAGCGACCGTTGGGCGGTCCTTGCGCGCGATGATACGCGCTTATTTACAGACTTTATTAATTTTTTTTTTTGTTACCTATGGCAAATATTAAAAAATGATAAAGGACTTTCCTGCTCAGTTTTACTTGATCTATCAATCCACAAAACCAGGGGCGGGAGTTACCTGACACCCTGTATATATACATACATACATATATATATATATATATATATATATATATATATATATATATATATATATATATATTGTGACGTGGCAGTTTTATCTGCCTCGCCACTTCGTCCTCCGCCTGAGCATAGCGCAAGGAGGCGCGTAAGACCGGGTCGGGCACTCAGCGAGGGAGCGAAATCTCCGGCGGGACTGCGGCGCGTATTGATTTCATTTATTTATTCGCGGCTTATTTCATGTATCCGCGGGCACCTCGACAAACGTCGCCTAAGGACCAGCAGCAGCGAGGAGGATGGGCAGCAGCAGGACAAGGAGAAGGCGATCGTCCAGGGCCGGCGCACGGAAAACCGACGGCGGAGAGAAGGACGAGACTCGACGTGGTGCAGATATGCGCCACGCAAAAGAGGCTCGCATTGGCGCAGCCGAGGGACAGGCCAGGGCGGACGAACGGCCAGGACAAGGGCCGTCGAATGTCGGCTGTCCGTCGAGAAGGGTAGCGGCGAAGAATCGTCGCGGGAAATCTCTGCTGCTGTCGTCCGCGAGGACGACGAGAGCGACGAGGATATCGGATGCCGACGGGGACCGCACGACACCTGCGGAGACCCGACACTGCGCTGCCGTGACGTCACGGCTAGATAAGGGCGGCCGCTGATAGGCCGCGCCACTAGGCGCAAGGATATCGCGCACCCTGTAGGAGGGGTAGCGCTCATCGATCGCGTATCGAGCGCGATCCTCTCGGCTTTTGCGTGCGACCCGGCGAACTGAGCGCGTGCGGGACGAATCCGAGCGAGGGTTATCGGCGAGCGAGCTACCGGATTTTGGCTATCGGAACTGTGCCCGGCCTGGCGATCCCTGCGGAGACGTCCACGGGACCAACGGAGGACAGGATCGTCGTCGAGGTGACCCTCTAGAGACGGTGTAAAGCCACGAGCTGCCGGTGCCGGCTGACTCGCGCTCTGAGGTGGAGCCATTGGGTTAGTGTGCAGGTGCGTCCACCGCGTGGCGATAGAACGCACCTTTTTAGTGTTTGGTCGGCTCTCCACCTCAAGCGTGAGACCTTGTCGAGGCACCCAGCTGTCGGCTGCCGCGTGTACGTTGGCTGTCCCGCCGTAGAAGCTCGCGGACGACCGGCTTCCCGGGAAGCCGCAAAGCCCTCGCGCACGTGCGCGAGTCGTGTTACGGCCGTGATCACACGACCGCCCGCGTTATCGGTGCGTTGTCGTGTCGCGCGTCTTCGAGAGAATTGTGCATCGTGACCGCGACGACGGCATTGCCGTCACCGGGTATCTTTGGTTGTATTGCTGTTGAGTTAATTACTGTCCGTTAGCGAAAGTTCGACGAGTGTGTTCTCGCCGCGCTGTTCCGAGCGCGCGTGATTGGCGGTCTCGTTCCGCGCGGGACCAACCGCCGTTGGCGCCGCTAGCGTAAGCATTGTAGTATTTAAGAAAATTTTCGCGTTCCGCTTATTCGTTCCGTCAGCTCTCTTTATCTTTTCCGTTCTTTGCTTGCTTCGACTGACAATTTCTTCGTGTTTGGCTCTACTCTGTCTCTGTCATATGCTACAATACATGTTATTTCTGTCTGTTATATCGGCCTGATCTTGCTTGATTTCTCGCCTACCCGTCTCCTCCAGTAAGAGAGCCGCTTCGTCCCTGTCTCCGCTACTCCGCCCCTCTACCGGTTAGAGGAGCTAGCTGGCCGCGTGCGAGCGACGATTTCGTGTTTCGTTCTGAGAAGCTATCGCGTGGTGTGCATCCGCGTCTAGCGTTAAATAGTGTACCCGGCGACGCGACCGGTATAATCGCGTCTGGCGCCCAAATTCGCGATTGGTGGTATCTATTGGTTATATCGTCGCTCACGCGTGTCTCGCGCGTAATTCCGGTGTTTGATCGCGTATTCCGCCGCTGCTCTCCGGCGTGGGATAAAAATACAATATATATATATATATATATATATACAGGGTGATTCAGAACGACCCATGTGTCTCTGTAAAGACGTATTCTTGGATAAATTCTGAGACGATTTTTCCTGTACGAAAATTTTATCCGACTTTTACGTTTTGAATAATAAGAGGACAAAGTTAGCAAATCACGGGCCGTGGACATATGATAGACAAAGGCGGCGCAGCTCATTGTCCGACGCGGTCGCTTACCCGTGTCGGATGGTGAGTTGCGCCGCCTTTGTCTACCATATGTACACCCAAGGACTTTAATTCTGTCCATGAGGAAATTTTCCAAACTGAGAAGTCATCACTTTCTACATACTTGCAGTTCATGATTAATGAAACGACTAAAGCTGATTAGTCGTTACTTTAATAATGAACTATAAGTATGTAGAAAGATAGTGACTTTTTAGTTTAGAAAATTTTTCCATGGACAGAATCAAAGTCCTTGGGTGTACAGTCGTGCTTATTATAGTTGCGACACTTTTTCTTTGATGGTTTTTGGAATGTAACCTTGCTCATCGAGCGGCAAACGTAATTGGCTGAATCCACAAGTAAGATCCAATCATGTTCTCAGCTCTCGTTATAATTGCGTATTTAGAAACGCATCTAAGAAAAAGTGTCGCAACTATAATGAACACGACTGTATACGGCCCGTGATTCGCTAAATTTATCCTCTTATTATTCAAAAAGTAAGCGTCGGACAAAATTTTTGTACAGAAAAAATTGTCTCAGAATTTATCCAAAAACACATCTTTACAGAGACACATGTCGTTCTGAATCACCCTTTTTTTGGTAACAGAGGGGAAATGCATTACCGCATACCCCAGGTCTCGGGGGAGGCCTGGTGGTTATGTAGGGCTCTCCCCTGCCGGCGACGTGTCGGCGGGGGCCTACCCTAAAACCCCTCCGGGTGTCCTGCCTTGGTCCTTGACTGGGGGGGGCTTCGGGAACGCGTACAGCATGCTTCCGGAGCCCCCGGACCTAGTCGACCAAGGCCCACTCAGTCGCCAGAGGCTCCCTGGTGGTAAGGCCTCCGATAGGACTGTGAGGCCGAGTCTGCCTCAGGTCGGGGGAAGGGAACACCGTCCCTCTCCCGTCTCTTCCCCTATTTGTTTGGGGTTATTACCCGGGAATCCAGCCCCCGCCGGAGAACCCCGGGTTTTCCTTCTTCCTGAGAGGGTGGAGTAGGGAGGGACATTAAGCTCCCCACTCTACCCCATCCCGGCGAAGCCAGGGGGAGGACGGCCAACTAGTGCGCTGGACGCCTTTCCCTCCATATCAAGTGGATGTACTAGCCTCGCCGGCTTGTTTTGAATCACCTTGTATATATACATATATATATATATATATATACAGGGTGATTTAAAATAACCTTATGTCCTTGTGTTAGAAAAAACTGTAAACTACTGATACGTGCGGTTGCTGGCGATGGAAATAATTACACGCCCCTTTTAATATTACGAAGAAAAGGTTTATTATGACACAGGGTCTCTTTATTACAACCGTTCGGCTTGATAAAATACAAGAGAGAGAGCATGTGTGTGTTGAGCAGAAGGCTCGGATCAGTGCCCACAGAGGGCGTTGGCTCCAGCTTTGAATTATCATTTCTAACATTCCTCCCACCAGAAAAAGAAAAGAAAAGGGAGGAGAGAAAACCTTTTTGAAAACTTAATTGAAATACATGAATGAGATGATTTACGTTACTTGTTAGTTTAAAGAAATTGGAATTCTATATATATAAAAAAAGGGGGGGGGGACGACTAATATCCATATCTCTCCGGAGCTCTGACACATCGTTCGCTTCTAGTACGAACCGCTCTCGAAACAGTTTGTGTGGTAGGTTCGTGTTCGTTGTCCTCGGTTTGATCTTCTTCGTCCAAACTCTGTTCCGTTTCTTTCGTCATCTCCAAAGGATATAAACGCTGAATTGGACGTACAAGTTTCCCAGTGGCAGTCTTTACTTTGGCCACTCTTATAATATTATCCTTGCCAGGAAAAACTTTAATTATGCGAGCTAAAGGCCAGTCTAAGCGTTTGCGGTTGTCGTGGCCCACTAGGACGATATCTCCAACTTTTATTGAAGCGTTATTGTTTTTAGTGTTCCGTCTTGACAGTTGTCCTAAATATTCTGACCGGAAACGCTGGCCTAGTTCATCCCGTAATTTCTGGCAATACCTTATGCATTTGTTGAGGTTGACGTCTATCTTGTCCAAATCTGACACGTTGTTCCGGGCAATTTCTTGCAGGAACATTATTGGTGTCAGCGCTTTTAACTACGTCGTATCTTCTGCTAGGTATGTTAATGGCCCTGAATTAATGACAGCTTCGATATCACATAAGATGGTGTTCATCTCCTCGTAGAATAAACAGGCTTTCTTTAGTGTTCGTTTCAACAAGTCTTTTACTATCCTTACTAGTCGTTCCCACCAGGCCGCAGAAGGAGGATTGAGCCGCCAATTTATTTTTTGACTAGTAGTAGACTGCTTTATTTTTTCCCAATCAATTCTTTTGAGTAGATTCCGGGTTCCTACGAAATTAGTTCCGTTATCCGTGTAAATAACAGATGGTTTACCTCTTCTTGCAATGAATCTACGTAAAGCTTGTAAAAAGGCTTCTGTCGAAAGGGACGTTGTAAGTTCTAAATGGATTGTTCGATAAATAGCACAAGTGAATAAACAAATCCATGCTTTTTATCCTTTCTTCAGAAATAAAGGTCCAATGTAGTCAATGCCTAAGACTTCAAAAACGTTAGCTTCTTTTACGCGTTCCTTTGGTAAACAGCCGGGAATGGTTTCTGCTCTCTTGACTTTATAACGTCTGCACATCCAACAACTATTTATTACAGACCGTACAGCCGCTCTGCATGTGAGTATCCAAAATGTTTCTCTCAGATTGTTCATCACAACTTGAGTTACTGCATGTTTAAGTTGTTGATGTGTATACTCAATTAGCTTCTTGACCATAGGATGCTTTGGATCCAATATAATAGGGTATTTAAAATTATACTCGTCGACTTGGTTGACAACAGCTGACTTTAGACGCAGTAATCCTCTTTCATCATAGTATGTATCTAAAGTGTTAAGTCGTGATTCATTCACCCTATTGAAAGATTCTTCTTGAGTTAACTTGAGGACTGTAAGCTCCGCATCGATAAACTCTTTCGTAGACAATTCTCCTGTAAATCTTGATGTTTGCTGAGTTCGAGAATTGGTTATAAACCGACGGATCCAAGCGATAGTCCGTATTATTCTTAAGTATCTAGATTGTCTCTTCATATACCATCTTGCTTCTTCTTGATGGATGGATATGTGCGCGTTAATTTCTGAAATGTTGTCTGATGAAACTTTTTTTCTATTTTGGCACGTAAATTTCTTAATTTCGCTGACAATTTCCGCTTCGTTCTCGCTGTATTTAGAAGAAGGCCATTGATCTGCAGACAACTTGAGCCATGTGGGGCCTTCCCACCATCTTGATTCCACCAATTGTTTAGCTTCACATCCTCTTGATGGAAGATCAGCGGGGTTCAACGAACCAGGTATATGACGCCATTGACCTGGGTCAGTTGACGAGCGTATCTCTTTCACTCTATTTTCTATAAAAGTGTTCCACGGTCTGTTATTTTGTATCCACGCTAAAACTGTAGCTGAATCAGACCAAAAGAGAACTTCCACCTCTTCAAAATCTTCTGCATCTTTTATAGAATGCCATAAGCGAGCTCCTATTGTAGCGCAAGTAATTCCAAACGTGGGATTGTCATCTTTACTATTGGTGCCACTCGTGACTTTGCTAGGATGAGCTGTACAGATACGTCTTCTTGAGTCTCTGTTCTTGCGAATAGTGCAGCTGCATATGCTTCTTGACGGGGTGCGCACGATTGGACACCGCATGATTGGACACCACCACTCATGGCGGCCTATGCCTAGAGTTTTTCCAATGGTCAAGCGCTGTGAGTGGTGGTGTCCAATCGTGCTGTGTCCAAAAGAGTGTCACCCCTTCTTGACTAGCGTCGACAAATATGTGGAAAGTTAATTTGGTTTCAGTTTCACCAAATGCCCATCGTGGAATACACAATTCTTTTAACCATTCGAGTTGTTGTTGCCACTTGTTGAACTCGGACCTTATATCTTCTGGTACTTCGTTGTCCCAACCAATTTTACGTGACCAAAGTTTTTGTAATAATAGCTTAGGCTTCAGAGATATTGGGGAAGATACACCAATGGGATTGAATACTTTTTGAGCTGCCGATAATATGTCTCTTCGTGACTTGTGTCACTGTATGGAATTTTAACACCCTAGGAGTTAATCTCAGCATGTCTTGCTCTTTATCCCAGTGTAAACCGAGTAGCGAGGTGTGTCTATGTGTTTCTATTTGACCAGATTATTCCCAACCTCTTAAATCAAACTTGCCTTTTGCCATGAATTGCCTTGCAGTCGTCTCAAAAACTATGGCTTCACTTCTTGAATTAACACTGGTAACGCAATTGTCTACGTAGAAGGCCTTCTTTAAGTGACGAACAATATCCTTTTCTTCTTGTGTCTCGATTTGTTCGAATATCCTCTCCAAATGATACTCTATATACTCTCCCTCCTAAAAAAAAGGGGCTACTAGATACTCCAAAAACAACTCGCCGATGCCTGTATACTTCTATTTTGTCCGGCTGAGTTTTCTTCCACCAAAGGAAGCGTAGTACATCTCTATTATCTGGAGAAACACTTATTTGCAGAAAGGCCTTCCGAATGTCTGCCGTTACTCCAACCTTACGTCTTCTGAAACGTAATAAAATTCTCGGAATTAGCTCAATTAAATTAGGACCTGTTTCCAAGCAATGATTTAGTGAATGCAAATTTTCTCCAATAGCAGATGCATCGAACACAGGTCTTATCTTCGTGGTGCTGGACTCTTTGATGACGCCTCTATGCGGTAGGTAATAAGCATCCTTGTCTATTTCTTCGTCTGGAACTTTTTCAATGATGCCCTCTAATAACCAATCGTCGAATACTTCTTGATATGCATTGTATAGTTCTTGAGCTTTAAGTTTCTTGGTAGTAGATTCGAGTCGTTTTATCGCTAAATTCTTGTTGTTAACCAGCGACGGGTGATCTTCTTTCCATGGGAGCAATACCTCGTATCTGCCGTCTGTATTGGCCTTAATAGTTTGCCGAAAGTTCTCTTTCACATATTCTTGATGGGCGTCTTTTGTTTTTTGTTCAACAGGATCTGTAATTCCTAGCGTATCCAGTTTCCATAAATCAGCAATGTTCTTTTCTTGAGTAAACATAGATACGAGTAAAAGCGTCGTGTTCTCTTTTTGTTTCGGCTGGATATCTATTCTTCCAATTAATGTCCATCCGAGTAATGTTTCTAACGCTACAGCTCCACATTTAAGTTCCTTGCGTTTACCTGTTAACAATTTTCCAGCTATATCGGCATCTATCAATAGAGCAATCGGTTCCTCTCCGGTATTGACATCTGTGAGTTTAATTCCGTCTTGCTGCAACTCTTGTAATCATGGTCCTTTTCTAATCGAAGGTACACTCTCGCATATTGATTTCTGATTTAGTGCTATAAAATTGCAAGAGTATGATCCATCTAGGTTTTGAACAACAACTCGATATCCTCTGTGTAATGATGGACTGAATTTTATGCCTCCGAATAGCATGTGTACTATTTGCTGCTCACCTACGATCTCAAATCCCATTTCCTCAGCATGTCGGTCAAGAATATACGATCTGTATCGAAAATGGCTCTGATTATTCGTTCCTTACCTTGACAGAATAATTTTACATGAAGCGTCTATAAAAATACTTCTTTTGTAAGTGAAATATTAGCAAGAATAGCTTGTTCCTGCGTTTTAATAGATTTTTCTGCATTGTTTTTTACTGAATCGTTAAACATTGTATTACGACACATGATTAATACATGTCTCCTGCTGCACCATGCACATTTTCCTCTATATCGACAGTGTCTAAAACTGTGACCTACTCTTGTACAGTAAAAACAGGCATTTTTCTCTTTGACGATTTTGCATCTTTCTTCATATGATATTTTCTTAGCTTTTTCGCATGAAGCACTGTCATGTTCTTGTCCGCAAAATATACAAGAAAGTGGTTTGTCTTCCTTAGTAGAAAGAAGTCCAGCAGCCGTAGCAATCTCTTTTGGTTCTGACCTTATTTTTTTCTTAAACTTGTCTTGATTTGTTTCGTTTATGCCAAAACCATTCATAGCCATGGCGATTCTCTCTTCGCTCATTACTTCCGTGTTAAGGAAAGACATCAGTTCGTCTAGCCGTTGTTTTGATGTGGTAGAACCGACAGCTTTGGAATTCCGTTGCCAAACACGCAGGAGATCTTCTGGTAAAGACGATTCCACCAACGGATATAGCATCGCAGCACACATGTCTGTTGTAACTCCAAGCGACTCTAGAGCTCGTAATTGCGTTTCAAGCTTGTCATAAATGTTAGACAAAGAAAGATGATTTGACTTTATAGATTGATTCAATACTAATTTGAGCATTTCTCGAACATAGACTTCGACTAACAAATCATCTCTGCCGAAACGTGATTCCAAGCTCGAGATGACCTTCTCATAATTTGCTGCTGTCAGTGGAAAACTGTTGACTAGCAAACTTGCTCGAGAGTCCTTTACCATCGCTTGAATTAAGTATTGAAATTTATCTTCCTTTGTAATGCTCGTATCCTCATGAATGTGCTTAAACAGGCTCCAAAACTGTAACCATTCTTTAAGATCTCCGCTAAACTTTGGCAGCTGTATTTTTGGCAATTTGTACGTACGTAAATTATCTGTGGAAATTTGTACTACTTGCCCCATATCCTGTGCACGTGCCATTGTCGGTGCTGGTTCCAGTATACTATTTACTGCAATTTTTGCCTGCTGATATTTGATCCGGTATTCATCCGCTGCATCTGTCTCCTGTGTCTATTCCTCTTCACTCTCGATCATAACCTCAAAAATCTTTTGATTTGTTTCTTCGAGCTGACTCGCTTTTTCTCTTAAAATTGCAAAGCGTACTTGTAACTCTGTTATATCTGGCGTCTCTTGTTCTAACTCAGTATACAGTGAGCTCAAATTACGGGTAAACGCCGAACGAACGACAGCGCGTGTTCTTTTCATTTTGTCCATCGTGCCGATTCTCTTTTGTATTTCCGCACGTCTCGAAAACTACACAAATCCTGTCACGGTCGCCACAAATGTTAGAAAAGACTGTAAACTACTGATACGTGCGGTTGCTGGCGATGGAAATAATTACACGCGCCTTTTAATATTACGAAGAAAAGGTTTATTATGACACAGGGTCTCTTTATTACAACCGGCTTGATAAAATACAAGAGAGAGAGCATGTGTGTGTTGAGCAGAAGGCTCGGATCAGTGCCCACAGAGGGCGTTGGCTCCAGCTTTAAATTATCATTTCTAACACCTTGAAAAGACATATTTCTGAGGTTATTCTGAAACAACTTTTTATTTGGCAAAAATTTGTCCAAAGCTTAGTTTTTAAATTATAAAAAGAAATAGTTATCCAATACCCGGGCGTGTATAGAGGTCAAACAGGGCCGATACAATTCACTGTTTGTTATGGGAGATTACGTGAGGCGATTGCAATGATCAGCTGACAGCTCGAACACTGCTTTCCCTCCTTTTCATCTCTCTCTCTTTCTCTCTCTCTCTCTCTTTCTCTCTCTCTCTCTCTCTCTCTCTCTCTTTCTCTTCCGCTCTCTCAAAACCTCTATCTTATTCTCATTATCATTTTTTCTTATTTATTTATCAATTCATGCACTGACACTAAAATAATGCTAGAATTAAAAACGATATTTAATTATTTGACGTCTTTCTTTTAATAATTTTGTATGAGTAAAAAAATATTCTTTTTAAGTCAAAAATAACATATTTAAAATGCGTCATTAAAAAATAAAAATGCAGAATGAAAAATAGAGAGAGAGAGAGAGAGAGAGAGACGAGTTTAATCAAATTTGAACGTGTAACTCACTTATCATCCTGCACAACAATCAGCTTTATCTTCACAAAGACAGAATATCCATATTAAACTTAAGATTTTCTTCTTTTCTTCTTAAATCACATCACTTGTCACATTCACTGCAATCATTTTCTTGATCGAAAATTACTAACGCATCACTTTATACAAATTACTATCGTCAATTATTATTAATCACTACTAATCACGCGTGAGAATTACTCAAAAAAAGGGACACGTGTTTACACGACAAACACACGACACGTGTTAACAACAAAGAGGTTAGGTTATATTCTCTTTGCTTTACGAGCGAGCAATCGACTTGTTTTATTGTTCGCGGTATCACTGCGTAATCAACGTTCTAAAAGTCAGAAAGCAATAATTAAAAATTAAAAATACTATTGCGCTTGTGACCATGAACTCGAAGATTTCATGGTCATTCCGCACGAGCCAAACGTTGCACTAGCGGCGCGTTCACGGCTCATATTTCTCGAGCGATTGTCTCTTGTCTCATATCAAACTCAGTCTTTTGGCCGTCAAAAACCGGAATGACTTTGAAATCTTCGAGATTACGGTCACATGCACGTGTTTCATTTTTTGAGTAATTCTCACGCGTGATTAATAGTGACTAATAATAATTGACGATAATGATTTGTATAAAGTAATGCGTTAGTATTTTTTGATCAAAAGAATGATTGCAGTGTGTCAAATAATGTAATTTAAGAAGAAAAGAGAAAAATCTCGAGTTTAATATGGATATTTTGTCTTCGTGAAGATAAAGGCTAATTGCTGTGTAGGATGATTAGTGATTATACACGTTCAATTTTGCTCGAACTCGTCTCTCTCTTTCTCTCTCTCTCTCTCTCTCTCTCTCTCTCTCTTTCTTTCACTCTGCATTATTATTTTTCAATCACGCATTTTAAATATGCTATTTTTGACTAAAAAAAAATATTTTTTGCACGTACAGAATTATTAAAAGCAAGACGTCAAATAATTAAATATTGTTTTTAATTCTAGCATTATTTCAGTGTTAGTGTATGAATTGATAAATAAATAAAAAAAGAATGAGAATGAGAATGGGATAGAGGCTTTAAAAGAGCGGGAGAGAGAGTGAGAGAGAAAGGAAGAGAAGGAAAGCAGTGTTCTAGCTGTCAGCTTATCACTGCGATCGTCTTTTTTCTGTAACAGAGAGGAAATGCGTTACCGCATACCCCAGGCCCCGGGGGAGGACTGGTGGTTATGTGGGGCTCTCCCCTGCCGACGACGTGTCGACGGGAGCCTACCCACTAAAACCCCTCCGGGTGTCCTGCCCTGGTCCATGACTGGGGGGCTCCGGAAACGCGTGCAGCATACTTCCGGAGTCCCCCGGACCCAGTCGCCCTAGGCCACCCGGCAGGGCATAAGGGCCTAGTCTGCCCTAGGTCGGGGAAAAGGGACACCGTCCCTCCCCTGCCTCTTCCCCTGATGTTTGTGGGTAAAGCCCGGGGTGTCCGGCCTCCGCCGTAACCCCGGGCCTCTTCGCCCCGGGCTGACGGCGGCGCGGCCCACCTTACTACCCTGGGGGGAGAGAGAATATCATTCTTTCTCCCCACCCCGGCAAGACAGTGGGGGGAATGTCTTTGCGTTATGTCGCAGGGTCGCTCCCCCCAGACCGTCAGGTGGGGTTTGCCTCGCCGGGCTTACTAATGTGAGGGGCCCTTTTCCCGCGGCTGCGTGTCCCAAAGGCGGGGCCTGTAGCGGCGGGGGAGGAGGGACCCGCTATCTCCACATTGTCGCTCTCCTCCTCCGCGATGGTCGGGAGTGAGGGGGCGACAATGGCACTTTTACTCCTCCGCCGCCTTTTGGTGACCGGGCCACGAGGGCCCGGGGGGGGCGGGGAGCAGTCCTTCTTCTTCTGCTGGACGGCCGGAAAAGGAGCCAGGATTGATCATGGCCCCCGTCCCCGCCGTCCGTGTCTCCATTTCTGTTGCCGGGGGTCATGCGTCCCCCCGGCTGTCTTTCTCTTACTTTTTCAGCCTCCTTCTTCTGCCGCATTACTTGCTTGCAGAAGGAGGAGACCGCGACCCATGCGCTGTCCCTGCGGACCATCTGGCTAATGATGGTCCGCACGGAGAAGTCGTCGCCCACTTTCTCTCTCAGAACTCCGCGCAGCTCATCCCACGCTGGACAGTCTTCCAGCGTGTGCTGCGCGGAGTCACAATGGTGGCATTGTGTCGTCGGCTTCTTTCGTATCCTGCACAGGTACTCACCGAAGCACCCATGCCCGGTGAGCACCTGCGTCGTCCGGTAGGACAGGTCGCCCCAGGGGCGGCCCACCCATTTGTCCAAGTGGAGTAGGACAGCCTCCAAGATCCGAGATCCTGCCGCCGGCGGGTCGTTGGCGAAACTCTCTCGCCAAGCTCTTATCGCCCGCCGGCGTGCCCTTTCCTAGTAATAGCGCGGCGACCCTGGGGGTAATCACTCCCCCCTGCAGGCGGACGGCCTTCGCTCTGGCGTAGCACCAGGCCAGAGCGTCAGCCGTAAATTCCGCCGGGGGGAGTCCCGCCAGGATCATGGTTGCCGCGTTAAGGGCGGTGCGATACGCGCGCACTATTCTTTGCGCCAGCCGCCGCTGCATCGCGTGCAGCATTTTGCGTATGCGGTGGCTGGCCAATACCTCGCGGAACCAGACTGGGGCTCCGTACAGAGCCCCAGCTATGGCCGCGTAGGCGTACGCGCGCCTCGCAACGACTCTCGGACCTCGGAGGTTGGGCATCAATCCCAGGAAGGAGTCCGTCTTCTTGCCCAATCGCTGGGCCAATTTGTCAAAGTACTCGACAAAGGCCCAGCGACCGTCCAATAGCAAATATTTTAGGGTTGCCCCTACTCGGACTCGGGTGTTGTCCACCAGGACAAAGGCCTGCGGCAAAACCCCGGCGGAGCCATCGTAAAAGAAAATGGCTTCCGTCTTCTCCGGGGCCACCCTCAGGCCCAGGCTCTTGATGGAGCCGACGACACAGGCCACAACCCAATTACCCATAGCGACTGCTTTCCCCCGGGCGGCCACGAACGTGTCGTCCGCGTATCCAACGAGGTAGCAGCCAGGGGGGAGGGCCACACGGAACACCTTGTCATATACGGCGTTCTACAGCAGGGGGCCCAACACGGACCCCTGCGGAACGCCGCATGACACGTCCCTCCGCTGCTGGAGTCCGGTTTTATCCCCAAACTCCAGCATCCTGTCCCGGAAATAGTTCCGAACGGTAGCGACAAGGTAGGGCGGCACAAGAAAATGCTTGCTGAGCGCCGCCACTACCTCGCCCCATGGGATACTATTAAAGGCGTTGGCGATATCCAAGGATATTGCCAACGCCACCTCCCCGTCCCCCGTGCTGGACTCCGAGAGGGATCGAACCTGTCTTATAGCGTCGACAGTCGATCTCGGAACCCATATTGTCCGGGGGACAAATCGGGACCGATCCGGGACATATGCCGGATGATGCGGTTGGCGATAATGCGCTCGAAGATTTTACCCGCGTCATCCAGCATACATAGGGGCCTATACGCGGAGGGACTCTCCGCTGGCTTGCCCCCCTTTTTGAGGAGGACAAGCTGGGCCCTCTTCCACCTCCTGGGGAAAGTGCCTTCCCGGAGGCACTTCGTGTACAAGACACGAAGTGCCTCCCCAATAATCGGAGACGCCCGGGCCCAGATTTTGGCGTATTTTGTCCGGTCCGGGCACCTTCGCCTTCCTGCCTGTAATGCAGGCAAAGCACGCGACCATTTCATGCCTGGACACCTCCAGCTCCTTGATCTATCCTGGGGGAGGGCCGGTCTTCTCCGGAATGTCCCTCCCCCTGGTGGGGAATAGTGTGTCCACTTACCGAGGAACTGGGGGTCCAGCGTCTCTAAGACTGGGGGCGCCCATGGGCAGAGCCTCTTCGTCACAATTTGATATGGCCTCCCCCATGGGTCGCGGTCCAGCTCAGAGAGCAATTCGTCCCAGGCCGATCACTGCGATCGCCTTACGCAATCGCCCGGTGAATTGCGCCGGGCCTGCTTCACTGCTATACGCACCCGGTTATTGGATAACAATTTCCTTTTATTATTTAAAAACTACGCTTCAGACAAATTTTTGCCAAAGAAAAAGTTGTTTCAGAATAACCTCAAGAATATGTCTTTTCAAGGACATAAGGTTATTCTGAATCACTCTGTATATATATATATATATATATATATATATATATAAGTTAATTATCTTATAGGTTGTTCCCTGATAATAATTGACACAATGTGTTTCTCTGTAAACAAAGTTTGAAATTTATTCACGATTTAGAGTTATTTACAATATTTACACGCTTACCTGTAAACAAAGAAACGACAATTAAAGCCTATTATTATCCCTTCTTTATTTACTGGCTTGATCCTCAGTCTTATACACTCTATCTTTTCTGTACAGCAAAGTTTAATCTTTCCTTCCTGATTCTTCCTTGTGTACATGTGCTCGATCCTTTTGATCTTCCTTTTATCTCCTATCACTCTCTTCCTCTCTATCGGTAATCAATCAATGTAGTTCTTGTAGTACTTGTTCCATCTAGCTGGGTCGGTTCACACGGTGCGCCGAGTATGAGGAGCGCGGCTCATTCGAATTGAAGGAAATACATTTTCCTTACATCTCCCCCTCCCCGGATGAGAATCGTCGCAGCGCATTCTCACCTTGGATTTCTCGGCTCAATCCTCTTCGTCTGCGTCCTTATCTATATCTGATATTGGAATTAGTTTTGTTATGTGGAACAAGCTTGTTCCTGATTTTTTCCTATTAGTCTTAATTCTGTATATCGAGTTCGATATTTTTTCTATTATCTCAAGTGGTCCAATTCTCAAATCGTCTAGCTTTTTCCTATTCAATCTATTACCATTTTCTATATATACCATGTCACCTGTATTAAACTCATGATGTTTTCTATTTTTATCAAATAGTTTTTTATTATAATCATGTGACTTGATAGTTCTCTCTAGGGCTAATTCTTTATCTTTCATCCAGTCCTCTTGATGTTTTTCTCTTCTCAGTTCTTCAGGTAAAATACTTGTGTCCGTGCCATCCAGCAGATACTTTGGTGCAAAACCAGTGACCGTATGTTCTGTCTCGTTGTATCTTTCTACACATTCTCTAGCAACCGTTGCCCAAGCTTTTTTCTTTTCTCCTTCTTTTATTCTACATCTTATTTTATTGATTAGTGTCTGGTTTAATCTTTCGTTTAAGCCGTTTGAGAATGGTGCATTTACAGCAGTGAAAATCAATCTAACATCGTTTTCTTCTAGGTATTCTTTAAATTCTCTTGAGTTGATGCCTGGGTATTGGTCTGTGAGTATCGTTTCAATCTTGTCTGTTTCTAGAACGTTTTTCACTAGCTTGATAAAATCCGTAGCATTTTGTGTCTTCGAAGTTGCAATAAATGCGTATCTGGTAAAATGGTCAACCAGTAGATGAAGGTATTTTTTTGTTGATCTTAGTCCTCCAAAGCCTCCAATAGTGTCCATTGACATTATTTCGAACGGTCTGGTTGCTGGTCCTAACTGTGACATCCGGCCATATTTTTCTTGACCTCTAGATTTATTTTTGATACATACTTCACATGTCTTGCATATCTTTTTTATATTTTCTGTTAGATTTCTGGCTGTATAATACGGACATATCCTATTTCTTGTTTGTTTAATCCCTATGTGGCACCATTCAGTATGTATTTTTTTTATCATCTCTATACTTGATTCTTCGGATAAAATTATCTTCTCTCTATTTCTGATTTTTCTGTAAAATATTCCGTTTTTCTTCATTAATTTTGCTTCCATTTTCTGTATCCATTTATTTCTGCTTTGGTCTATCTTTATTTCTTCTATTTTCATTAAATTTACTAATTTTAATACTTCTTCTGTATTGTCACTTGGTTCTAATACTGGATTTCGGCTTAGGCAATCTGCTTCGGCGTTATCCTTTCCTGGAACATATTTTATTTGGAAATCATACTGTGACAAATAATACATTAAGTCGCCTAACTCTTCGTCCGTTCTGGCCTTGATGTTCATGCTCTCCAGCGGTTTATGATCTGAGTACACTTCAAATCTTCTTCCGATCAACCAGTGTTGCCAATATTTTACCGCCTCTTTGATAGCCAGGCATTCCAAGTATATCGCTTTTTTTCTTTTTTGCGATTCGTTTAGTTTCTTTGAGAAGTATGCTACTGGCTTCTCTATTCCGTTATGCTGTACCTGTTTGAATATTGCACCTATGCCTTCAAGTGATGCGTCTGTGTAAATCCGTGTAAGCAAATCTTTGTCGAATATTTCTAGCACTGGTTGAGAGCATAGCAATTTCTTTATTTCTGTAAAAGACCTTTCACAGTCTTCTGCCCATATAAATTTTTCATTTTTCCTCAATAATCTATGTAGTGGGTCTAACAATATCGAGCTTTTCGGTATGTACTCATGATAAAAATTGACTTTCCCTAAGAATTGTCGGATGTTCTTTTGTGTTTTAGGGGTTGGAAAATTTTGAATTGAGGTTAAATTGTCTTTTACCACAGTATTTATCCACGATTAGATCTATCCTAGCCTCATAATCTGTTACTGTCCCAATGTCATATTTGTCTTTTGCAAATATGGAATTATATTCTTCTATTAGTTTTTTTATGTTAGTCTTCTTTGTACTATCTAAATGGTCTAGAATAACTTTAAATTCATCCTCTTTGATGTGTTCATTAAAATTTACGGAGTATTGTTTATTTTCATTGTAATTATCTATTTCTTTCTTCTGTGAAATTTGTAATTCCTCATTCTGTATTAATTTAAAGTTTTTTATTATATCTAGCCCAATGATGAAATCCTGAAAGTTTTCTTCTTCAACTATGTACACGTCCGTTTCTTTTTCAATATCAAATATCTTTATCTTAATTGTAATTAATCCTTTTGTTGTTCCCACACCATTAACCGATTTCAAGTATATTTTATTTACATCATTTTTTTTTTCTTTTATTTTAATTAGTCTTGAATTTATAAGTGATACCTGAGATCCTGGATCATATGTTCCTTGAATTTCTAGCTTATCTTCTAATAATAGCTTGACATTGATTAATGGTGTGTTTATTCGTTTTTTTTCTCGGTGTTCAACTCTACATCAATGACTGAGCTGTTACCTACTAAACTTGTTGTGTTGGTGTGTTTTCCTTCTTCTCTTGTTTTGAACCAGCATTTTTCTGCGGGGTGGTATCTAGTGCCTTTGTTTAAATTTTCGCATGTTTTGCACGGTCTTTTTTCTTCACTTATCTTTTTGTATCCAACCTCATTTTTGTGTAGATAAGATTTTTTATATATTAGATTTTCATATTTCCTAATTTCATTAAATAAGGAGGTTGAATCTTGGCATTGTTCTCTATCTATTTTGTTTATGATAAATTCTGGCAATCCAATTGCTATTAGGGTTGTCAATGTTTGTGAATCTATATTTTTATTCATGTCCAACAATAGTTTTTCTTTCTTTATTGCATAATCCGTAAGTGATCCTTCTTTATATCTAAATGATAAAGCATACTTCACCGTGCTCCATCCTTTATCCGCAAAAGTTTCTAAAAATCTATCTTTCCATTCATCCCATCCTGCCTGGACAGTTAACTTTGTTAATGTTGCAGAGTGCCAGTCTGAACAAGATTTATCTAAAAACAATCTTAGTATTTCGATTTTTGTTTCATCCTCTATAATATCAAATCTTGTACACTCTTTCTCAAATGTTTCTAGCCATTGTTTCGTATTCGAGTGCTTGCTGGTGAATTTTTCAATCATAAACTTTTCTGAAATTTGTTTTAAGTTTTTTTTTTCTTCCTTTCTTTGTGATGACTCTACAAGTTTTTCTAATATTTTTGTTAAATTATCCTTTTGAGTTTTATCTTCTGATTTATCCTCGTCTATTTCTTCTAAATATTGGTTCTCAAACTGTAGATTCTGATCTTCATCTATATAGATCTTTTTTAAGTCTTCTGTCATTCTTATCCACACTTTTCTTTTTTGATGTCTTGTTTTCAGAGTGTTCTTTAGTTTATTGTAATTTTCTGTTTTCATTAATTCCTTATGATAGCCTATATGTCTAAACTCTGCCGGTAGAACGTATCTTTTCCCTTCTTCTGTACTAATTGAGGTTATGGCAATTATATTTGTTTTCTCATCCTTGGATGATGCGGTTACTGCAAATTCGAATTGTAGTTTTTCCATCTCGACTGAAATTGTCGTTTTATAAGTTAATTATCTTATAGGTTGTTCCCTGATAATAATTGACACAATGTGTTTCTCTGTAAACAAAGTTTGAAATTTATTCACGATTTAGAGTTATTTACAATATTTACACGCTTACCTGTAAACAAAGAAACGACAATTAAAGCCTATTATTATCCCTTCTTTATTTACTGGCTTGATCCTCAGTCTTATACACTCTATCTTTTCTGTACAGCAAAGTTTAATCTTTCCTTCCTGATTCTTCCTTGTGTACATGTGCTCGATCCTTTTGATCTTCCTTTTATCTCCTATCACTCTCTTCCTCTCTATCGGTAATCAATCAATGTAGTTCTTGTAGTACTTGTTCCATCTAGCGGGGTCGGTTCACACGGTGCGCCGAGTATGAGGAGCGCGGCTCATTCGAATTGAAGGAAATACATTTTCCTTACATATATATATATATATATTATATATATATATATATATATATATATATGTATATACATGGTGTCAGATAAATACCGCCCCTGGTTTCGTGGATTGATAGATCAAGTAAAACTAAGCAAAAAAGTCTCTTACCATTTTTTAATACTTGCCATAGTTAACAAGGTAAAATTTAATAAAGTCTTTAAATAAGCGCGTATGACCGCGCCCAAGGACCGCCCGCCGGTCGCCAAGACGTAGGCAGCCGCGGCTGGCGGCGCGGCGCGATGAGAAGGGAAAAGCAGCAGTAGCTCGGGGGCCGTAGTTGCTCCTCACCTGTATTTTGGCAAGCAGTCCTTCCTCCTTCTCCTCCTCTTCCTTCTCCTCCTTTTCCTCCTTCTCTTCCTCCTCCTCCTCTTCCACAATTTTTTCCTCCTTTTCCTCTTCCTACTCAGAAGAGATGATAATTTCTTTTTATCAGAACTCATGATTCTTTAGTGAAAAAAATTTTTTTCTTACACACTCTCGTGTATACTCACATCTTTTCTTAAAAGTAAATATTGTGTTATTAATAATTATGTATAACTGTGAATTTTGGAAGAAAAAAAATAAAAAAAATTACTATTTATATTTAATAAACAATTTTTTATTACTTCTTGTTTTGAATACATTGTTTATGTAGTAAAAAATAAAGCTAACAGCTCACAATTGATGAGTTGACGCACATCGAAGATATTACTCTCGCGTATCGCTTTTTCTTGATTTATTACATTGGACGCAATGTTTAAGAATCGTATGTACTTAACATAGAATGTATCAATGATTCTAAACATGAAAAACGTTAAACTAAACATAAAAGATGTTAAACTAAACATGAAAAACGTTAAACAAAATATGAAAAACGTTAAACTAAACATGAAAAACGTATAAATAACGTGGAATTTAAAAGAATGGGGGGGGGGGAAAGCGTCCCCCTCTTTTTAACAATTTCATTATCACTATTACTCAAACGTATCATGAAACGTTTTTTTCGCGGTCCGCCAACGTTGTACAAGAACAAAACATTAAACATAACGTACATAACGTACGTGAAATATGAAACGTGAAACGCTAAATGAAACATGTATAAAAACGTTAAACGAAATATGAACAACCTATATAAAATATGAAACAAATGTTAGAAAAACGTTGACGTAATGGCAGGGAAAGAAATGAAAAAACGTATCTCATATATTGCGTATGTTTATGCGTGGTTAGCTGATCCACCAATTGAAAAGTTTGAATACATTTTGTAAAGCACAATGTTTATTCATACGGTGTTTTCCACATTGTATAGTATTAGTAGCATCTAATTTATTGAGAGAATCCACGTCTTTGTAACCAGGGTCCCGATGTACGCGCGATCTCGCCAATCGTCCAGAATCAATTTTCCCAACCATTCTCATTTCTCGTGCCCCTTGACGTATATGATATCGCCGTTGCCATTTTTAATACCCAGTACTGCTTCTGTGTTCAGTTGTCTTGCTTTTCTGTACGGAACCGTCCCATTGTTCTATCGTAAGTTATGATGAAAAACATTCAACTAAGATGCGCAGGACCTTTCGGATTTCGTCAACAATTCCTATGGCTTAGGACTCTCAAAGATGTAATGAAAGAAAACGTTGTTTTCTCTGAGAGCTGCAAATTCTTTTACGACGAAACCTTTTAATCCTTCAAGGGTGTAACCTTGCAGGTCCACAAACGTCGGCACGGGCGTGTCGCAGTCGAAACAAAGACTGTGGTCCACGTTAATGTATCGTAGATTATACCGGGTGTCCCAGACCACCCGTCCCACCCGATTTTTTCGTAAACACGACATTTTAAAGAAAAATGTTTCAGACAAAAGTTGTAGGGTTTCAAAAGATCTATTTACTGATTTTATCAGTTTGACCTTGGATGGCGTCGCCAAGGTCAGATCAAAATAACATTAACTTTTTTAAATAGGACACCTCATTTTTGGTTCCAGAATCTAATAGCTGGTGTCAAGACCTTTCCAAAACACTATAAGAAAGTTTATTTTTGTTGAGTACTTTCCGAGTTGTGAGGCTTGAAAGTTACGGTGTACTGTAACCTTCAAGCGTCATAACTCGGAAAGTCCTTAACCAAAATAAACTTATTTATAGTGTTTTGGAAAGCTCTCGAAATCGACTACAAGAAAATGCAATGAAAAATATACCTGTTTCAGACCACCCGTCCCACCCTTTTAAAACGTAGGGATGTGCTTGTACAAAAAAATGGCTCAGACAAAATTTGCATGATTTCGAGGGATCAACCTGATGATGATCTTGAATTCGACCTTGAGATCGATCTTGGGCATAAAGGTATAAGTCAAAGTAACATTTTTAAAATGTAAAAACGAAATAATCGGTGCCGCCTGTAGGTATTAGCGTTACCTAAGGTGTACCACGTGTAGGTAACAAGATCGTACTTACACCTTATCGGGGTGCTTTTTTAAGGTGGTTCCCCTTGCCGTCACCTTTGTCGGGGTGCTTTCATAAGGTGGTTCCCCTTGCCGTCACCTTTGTCGGGGTGCTTTTTTAAGGTGGTTCCCCTTGCCGTCACCTTTGTCGGGGTGCTTTCATAAGGTGGTTCCCCTTGCCGTCACCTTTGTCGGGGTGCTTTCATAAGGTGGTTCCCCTTGCCGTCACCTTTGTCGGGGCGCTTTTTTAAGGTGGTTCCCCTCGCCGTCACCTTTGTCGGGGTGCTTTCATAAGGTGGTTCCCCTTGCCGTCACCTTTGTGCATACGCATGTTGTTCAGTCTCGATGTTCAAAATGTCCACCACGTGCATTTATACAGGCTGTTACCCTACTTTGGAAATCATCCGTCGCCCGACGAATTTCGTCAGTATCTAGAGACTGAATGACTTGTCGAATTCTGTTTTTCATATCTTCTGCAGTCGTAGGTCGTTCGCGGTATACAAGATCTTTTATTCGTCCCCACAAATAATAATCTAAAATTGTAAGGTCCGGTGATCGTGGTGGCCAATTATGTGGACCATGTTTACCTATCCATCGGCCGCGAAATATGCGGTTCAGTTGATGACGAGCAATGACAGACGTGTGGGCGGGACATCCATCCTGTTGAAACCACATATTTAGACGTAATTGGAGTGGAATATTTTCAAGTAAACGTGGAAGTTCGTTTTCGAGTAAATCGGCGTATAAAAAACGGTTTAAATTCTCTTGAAAGAAAAATGGTCCCACGATATGCGTATCAACAATTCCGCACCAAACATTGACTTTCCAGATACGTTGATGATCCATTTCTCGATACCAATGTGGATTCTCTTGTGCCCAATAACGAAAATTATGTGTGTTTATTTCGCCGTCACTTTTAAAGGTGCACTCATCAGAAAATAAAATACTTCTATGGAAATTAGGTAATTGTTGAGTAATCCAATTACAGAATATCAGTCTTTGTCTATGATCATTCAATGTCATGGCCTGGTGAAGTGACATTCGATATGGATGGAATGAATTTTCACGAAAAATTCGACTGATCGTGCTTCGACTTATTCCACTATCTCTTGCTCGTCGCTTTAAAGAATCATTCGGGGTTACAAAGACAGATGCAATTACATCAGGTGCTCTTACTGAACGAACTGATCGATGAATTTGCCTTCCCTTATTATGATCCGGCTGAACAATACCTTTTACAATTATTCGACGTTGTAAGTGACTGAAAACTTTGCGCGAATGTGGTGTATGATCGGGATATTCATTTCGCCACATTATTTCAGCTGCTCGAAAACTTCCAGCTCTACCCAAAACTGACATCATTAACGCAGCTTCTTCGTTCGGGTAAGGCATAACTACAAATTACGCTTACGACCGGGTTGCTTATTAGAAAACGTGAATTGGTGACGAGTTGCGTAATATTATGAATTCTAAGCAATGACTTTTAGGAATGGTATGTAAGGGTGCTTTTTCGTGAAAATTACTTTATTGCTACAATAATCAACATTAAATGAAGATTAATATTAATAAATCAAGAATAAACGGCATCATAGAGCTGTACCGAATGTTAGAGATCTCGGTAATTAGGTATCTTCAAAACTCTACGCGTAGGACTATAGGTACACGCACCGGCAGAAATGGTGTCTCTCGACGCTAGCGCTCGGCTGCCGCACACACGCGGAGCCGCGCTCGTACGTGTGTCTAGGCTGCGCGGCGACGATCGGGGTGCGGGCAGAAAGTGGTGGGGGGCTTTACGATAGTGCATCCTCCTCGCTCGACGCTGGGTCGAGAGAGAAAGCATTATTCGACGTGATACCATGGGCGAAGTCGGTGTCCTCTGCTTATATTTTTCATTGCATTTTCTTGTAGTCGATTTCGAGAGCTTTCCAAAACACTATAAATAAGTTTATTTTGGTTAAGGACTTTCCGAGTTATGACGCTTGAAGGTTACAGTACACCGTAACTTTCAAGCCTCACAACTCGGAAAGTACTCAACAAAAATAAACTTTCTTATAGTGTTTTGGAAAGGTCTTGACACCAGCTATTAGATTCTGGAACCAAAAATGAGGTGTCCTATTTAAAAAAGTTAATGTTATTTTGATCTGACCTTGGCGACGCCATCCAAGGTCAAACTGATAAAATCAGTAAATAGATCTTTTAAAACCCTACAACTTTTGTCTGAAACATTTTTCTTTAAAATGTCGCGTTTACGAAAAAATTGGGTGGGACGGGTGGTCTGGGACACCCGGTATATGCACAGAATTAGGTGATTTTGCGCACAATGTTTGTCAACGGGTTATACTGAATCACGCGATCATGTATTATGAATGCATACGCGCCGGTGTTCTCCAGCACCTTAACCTTAGTTTTGAATTCTATTTGCACGTCAACGGTTGCGCTCTTAATCGATTCGACTTGCCGACTGCAATCAATTATTACGAATGGACTTTTGTTTAGAAAGTTGGTGACGGTGAGATTCGGCTCAAGATACTCGTATCCGAGGTAGGTTTTGCAGAAACGCGCGTACATCTCTCATAGAATAACCCATCCGTTTTTGGCAAAATCAAGATCTATTTCGATGTAGGGATAAGATTCAGAATTCAGATAAAGTTTCGCGTTGGTCAAATTACAATGGTCGAATCGGCTCGTTTCCTCAGACATGTTATTTTTTCGACCAGTTTGCATAGCGAAAATGACGCATCGCGGCTTCTCGAGCTGAATAGTAGTCTTGATAGCCCACGAATGCTTGGTTGTGCATTGCAATAGCGGAAGCTCGTAAAGATTCAATGAGCAAAAAGCCATGCTGAGCTATTGTCCGCTCTCCAAAGTGAACAGCATTGAAAGTTTATTTATGTCACTTAAGAGCACCTGCGGCATTCGCCACTGAATTTTAAACAACTCGAGAACAGGCTCCAACGCCAAATTGCTTTGTTGCCCTTCAGGCAACTATTATCATTGCGCGCTCGTATCAAGATTAACTCGTGACGAGCATTGATTACTATGCGTCTATAATCTTCATAGAATCCCAACAGCACGTAGAGCGGGACACAAAAATTAAAATAGCTGTCAGCGGTAGCCATCTGCGTTTCCCAGCCGGCATTTCGCAAAATCACGCTTTTGTCGGATGACAGCATTACATAACTTTTGAGCGTGCTGGTTATGCTCACGTTTCTATTACGATCAATTTCGACGCCGTTCAACTCGTATTTTATCTCGTCAAACATAAACGCAACACAATTATTTCCCAATACCATTTCGCCGCCGGCCCCCTTAGGTCTCTTCTTTTTAGTAATTTTCCCCTCGACGGGAAGCTCTCGTACGGCAATGTATACAAATCTTGTTGTTGTATGTGTATTCTTCTCGTCTGTGTGCTCGTACGTTGTGTTTGCATACGGCAAATAAACGTCGATTTCAATCTTGACGATTCGATCGTCAAAGATCGGCTCGTCTCCAACGTTTAGAATATCAGTCATTTTTTTAAGATTTTTGTACCACGAATCACAATGATTGTAAAAATTTAACTCCTTAATTTGATGCGCTGAGCTTCTTCTTCTCAGTTAATCGAGTCGGATTAGCAATCGATGTCACCGTCCTTGTAAAGAATACGTTATTTTTCCGTGCGCACTCGGCTCCACTCAACACAAGCATCTCATGTGTCACGCTCGCTTTCAAACATGCAACCTAACTGTAATCTCTTCTCCTCGAAAGTCCACCAATCGTCCGTTTTGATCGACAACTCGTATGGTGAGAGTCGTAATGCTCTGTACGATTACTAGAAAGTAAATGATCTGATTTTCCTTTTCACTGTGTTTATGTCCTGAAGGCATGCTTGGCGAAAATTCATGAATCGTATGCACACGCGCACCGTTATTGTATACACCCGCAGTTACACTGCATTTGATACAAACTATATTTACGTTAATTATGTTGATCGACTCGTCCAATTCATACCATCTACGCGGTTGCAGTATGCACTTCAAGAATTCCAGCAACGATCCAATGCTGTTTGGTTTGTTAAAGTTTATTTTGTTGGCGCATCTAATCTCGCACTTCATCGTGTTATAATTTGCGCGAATCATTATCGGGAACTCTCCTTTCTTGCTGTCATCATTGAACATGCCGATATCGCCGCGAACAACATGTCACCGGCATCGGGTGCGTTGCGTCATGGACGTTTCTGCGAAATTGCGCGTTTCAAAAATTTGTTTATGGCCGGCAGCTTGTATGATTTTTCGGGTATCGTACTCTCCAAATCGTCTTTGCCAAAATAGAATTTATTGTTCGAGGCGTTCACATTCGGTAGTCGTGTTATAAGTTTCAAAGAGCGTTAGACCGAGTTCGTATTCAGCATCGGTTAAATCTATTGCGGAGAGTAATTTGCAGCGAAAACGTTACTCTTTCCGCTCAGTGTTAGCGTAAACGACATGATGGAAAAAAGCGCTCGACAAATACTGAGACTTTGCGGTACCTCGTCGGTCTTTTAAAGGTCGACAGTTTGTAAAAATCGCAAGCACATTTGTCCGCAAAAATTTTGATTGTACGTCTGATAGGACGTTCGATTGTACTCGATCGTAACATTGCTTCCGAAATATCGCACCAGATCTCGAGGCGGTCGAAGATTAGCAAAACTATCGAAATAAATTACGCGGTTGCTCCTTTTTACGTATGCGACCCAGTGCGTTCCAGGGTCCGTGGTATCGTCTAGATTGACAATACCGCTTTTGTTTCTTCGTACGCCACTGATCGGTAAAGCATTACGCATGTACACGCCTCTAAAATATGCGCATACGTTTCGCCAGATAGTTTAATTGCACATCGTTGGTCACTCCCTCGGGCATTTTTATCGTTTTTTCGACTTTTTTTTTCTTCGCTGATACTCTTTGTCCGCGTTTATATGGTCCAAGATACAATCCTCGTCCGCCTTTATATGAGACAAGATAAAGCCCGCGACCTTGTTCCATTTCGCAATTGTGACGTTACAGCTCCTCGAACTGACGTTGCGCGGCTTTGCCGGCGTTTACCGCTTTTGCTACACCTGCTGCTCCGCCGATCAAAGATCTGAGAATACCTAACATTGGCAAGATCGGTAACACGCCGCCTTGTTTCGCCGACGGAAGTATTTGTTTTTTCTTTATCATTTTTTTCTTTTTTGTCTTTGCTTTCATACCCATGCCGATTTTGGTCTTGGCTTTCATCGCTGCCCAAACGGCTGTTGCGGCGGCTGTCTCACCAACAGTTAAATCTTTTGCGATGACGCGTTCCAGCGTTTTATCGGCGAGTACCTTGTCCGCCGCGTGTCTGTCGACGAGTTCATTATTTTTAGAATACGCAATATCGTGTTCGCGTCCAATGGATTTATGTCTCTGTCGTTTCTGGCTAATCATTTCTTCAGCCGAGTGCCCGGACCGCAAAACTGATAGTCGGGAATATGTAACTCAAAAGGAAGCGCGTTTATCGTTCGATTCAGCAGACCTCCGACGCAGCCTTCGCTCAACGCTGACATTCGCCGCAATCCTTTGTCCTCGGTGCCGGACCATCGATATGCATCCGCTGCCAAAGTTGATTGTAATGCTCGTCGCAGCGACAATACGTTTGAATCTCCAAGTCCGCCTGTATATGTTTCGGAAGCCGTTTCCAAACATGGTCGATGTAGTTACCGTATACGCGTAAAAGTACGGTTTTTGGTATATATTCCAATTGCTTAGCACTCAGATCAAGAATATCGCAGAGATGTAACAGCGCAAAAAACATTTTTGATACTGAGCGTTTTAAGGTTTCGCACGTTTATAAATAGGCGCTCGACGTGTCACGCAAGTTTAGTGTAAAACATGAAATTTGTGCTGCAATCGCGTACGCAAACTGTGATGAGAAATTGTGAATGATGGAGGACAGCGCACCGTTGCGGAAGCACGGCAAAATGCTATCGAGTATCATACGCGCAATAATTGCGAGGCCGAGTAATTGCAGCAAGACTAATGTTCTGATAAGCCTGCTGGAGAGTCCGCATGGCGTACGTTTCGAGAATGTTTATGTATATTCTAAGTCGCTGCAGCAGCCTAAATATCAATATCTTAAAAATCTGTTGAAATTGATCAACGAAATCGGCTACTTTATTTTCTCAAATAATAGCAATGTCGTTCCGCAGAGTAAGGCGCGTCCGAATTCAATTTTCGTCTTTGACAACGTTGCATGCAATAAACAAGATGCAGTGAGAGAATACTTTTTAAGGCGATGCTGGACCGGTCTCTATATGTACTTATTTTTGTACGGATAATTCTTAATTGGCTTTACAGATCACAAAATCCTTTTACACAATTAAAGTAGTGACAAAAACACACCTTGCTAGCTATAATTAAATACGAAAAACAAAAGTTGATTAAAAAATTATAGTTTAATTATCGGCTTCTGCAGCCGACTTGTGACAATAAATACCCATATAAAAGTTTTAGACATTGTGTGTATGAAATAAGTAGCTAGCAAAGTGTGAATTAAATCAAAGAACAATACGGTGCTTGCAAAATAATCTTAGAAGCTTTAGTATAAAAAATATAAATGTATAAAAATCGTTTATGTAATTTTCACGTGTATTGGTGCGAAGAGCAGAAATTGGATTCATTGTAGTTCTTCTGTAGTTCATCTGTAGTTCATCAAGATCTAGAGATCTTGCATTAGAGGCGCTAAGTAAAAAAAACAAGGACAGATGAGTGCATTTGACAAAGTGCGTTAGCCTATTCTCCTTTCTCTTTGCCTCACGCGCGACCCGCAGTTCATCGAAGAAAAATTTACAGCAATTTGCAGTAACGAACAATACAGAAAAGGATTTAACAAGTTTGCGGTACCGCGAAACGGTTAGTCTTTATCGATATCTTGGGCAGAGACGTTCATCATCATGGCTAATGTGCGTAAACGCGAGAAACTCGTAATGGAGATTGAAAAGACGAGCGAGGCGATCTGCAAGAAGCATCGCGCTCTGAAAACCGGTAAGATCGAGGAGGATATTGCGATGGAGAGACATTTCAAGCCCATCGTCGAACCTCTGAAACAGATCGTTGAGAAATCTCAGCTGATTAAGAAAGAGGCTAGAGATATTAAGGCAGAAGGTCAAAAAATACTATGAAGAAACATTGCGACGACGACGATAACGACGACGACGATGACGACGATGGCGCATCTTACAAATTTTCGAAAGTAACATCAAGCAAAAAGAAACGTCAGACAATCGAACGTCGGATTCATCAGAGATAATATCCACACCGCGTACGTTATTTGGAACTGTAAAATCAACAAATAATGCTCTCGAAAACGTTTTCAAAACCACAGACGATTCGTTCGGAACATCGGTCCAACATCAGTTGGAAGGTCAAAAAACGTTGTCGCAGTATTTGGATTCGTTGGGTCAAAAGTACATTGGAGATTTCCTCAGTGGTGGCGGAAAAGAGAAAATTATAGACACCATATATTGCGTTCGTCTTGACAAGGATGGAATGATGCTTGGTAATAAAAAATTTGACGTGGACCGCAATGAGAACATAATTGTTGATGGTGTGCGATATGCTGGTACACCTGGTCTTTACGAGTTAACTTTTAAGAAAATTCCCGATGATCTTATCTATACGGAGAACGATTTGCAAAAGTACAAGAGCATATTGCTAACTACAAGCATACATAGGCGCAATTACACCGCGCAGGAGCAATTACGGAGCAACAGAGGATGCAAGTACAGACACGTGATCGCACCATTGATGTCGATCGAATTTACACTAAAGAAAAAAAATTAATCCGGAAAGGAATTACTTAGCGCTATGATACTAAACGATAATAAGATAGATTACGTTTATTGGGACAATCCCAACGAGTTGGTGGATCGACTTCGATTGCTTGAAGCTTTGCATCAAGCCGGCAACGAGATGCTGTCTGTAATGGAGATTGTAAAGGAACTTTGCAAAGCCGGTATTATTATAAATTCATCGCGTATTCGCAAAAACGAGGTAGACGAGAGGCTGACTTTGTTCGAGAAGGACGTGTGATATTATGATAAAACGACGAGCTTTAGTGTATAATTATAAAAAAAACCGAGTCAGAACAAAAATGAGTGGCAATAAACATCAAAAAGACGGTTACGAATACGGTTACGATTACGTCTAACAAATGATTTTGTACGGTTCCTCAATAAAAATCGAACGGTTCAAGAACGATTGTCAGATTACTACCAATCGGCTCAAGATCGCTATGAAAAGACTCAAGAATGAGTATTGGATCGTTATCAAACTGTCGTAAATCAGGTCAAGAATAGTTACCACCAAGTATCTAATTGCCAAGTACCGGAAGACAAGGAAAAGTTATTGGAACATGACAGAAATTTATAATAAAAAGACGACAAATACGAAAGAAAACGTTTGACAAAATAATTTTTTTAAAACGAAGTAGAGGAACTTTGCGACAGTAATATAAATTAAATTGCGTGCCCACGATACGAATCAGTCGTAATATAACTCGTTTACGCGCCGAAACATGAGTTCGTCGAAGAAAATTAGCTCCGAGAGGCGACGGCTCGTCAAGGAATTACACGCCCTAGCAAGGCGCAATTTTTCTCGAAGACGCGTTATAATCCGAGGATTCGACGATCTGTGGCAAGCTGATATCGCCCATATTCAAAGTATAATAGAGGTCATAATTACATACTTACCGTCATCGATGCATTAAGTAAATACGCCTGGGCAGTACCGCTCAAGAGCAAGGCCGGAGGCGAGACGGCTGACGCAATCGCCAAGATAATTCGAGAGAGCGGAAGATGTCCGAAAAATTTGCAAACGGATATGGGAAAGGAATTTTATAACGCCGATGTGCAGAAAGTCTTGAAAAAACATAACATTAATCATTATTCTACATATTCGGTTTTAAAAGCATCTATAATAGAGAGGTGGAATCGCACACTTAAGAACGATATGTGGCGTATGTTTACACTTAATGGGTCGCACAAGTGGGTCGACGTGCTGCCGCGTCTGGTGTCGGATTATAACAACCGCAGGCATCATACTATCGGCATGCGACCAGCCGACGTAACTCCAACAAGTGCCAAAAAACTCTCATCCACTGTGTACAGTCGCATCAAAATTGCAGGGCCGGCGAAATTCAAAGTAAACGATTCGGTACGCGTGAGCAAGTTCAAAGCTGCATTCGAAAAGGGGTACACCCCCAATTGGACCACCGAGGTATTTAAGATTGTGAAAGTGCAGCGTACTAATCCCGTTACATATTTACTCAAAGATTATCGCGGTAAACAAATCTCAGGTGCCTTCTATGAATATGAGCTAAATCGCGCGAGATATCGAGATGTCTATCTCGTTGAAAAAATTAAAAGAAAGAAAGGAAACAAGGTTTACGTCAAGTGGCTGGGATTCGATGAATCGCATTCATGGATAAATAAAAATGATGTTATTTGATTTATTTTGAAATACATATGAAACATATATATTGTGAACGATATAAATGTATACATGAATAAATATATGTTGTCACGTATTTTCTTTACGCCGGAGAGCAACGGTGAAATACGCGATCAAACAAGATAGCAAAGATTATACGCAAAACACGTCCGAGAGCGACGCAAGCACCGATAGCTACGTTTACGCTAAATCGCGAAATTGGGCGCCAGACGCGATTACACCGGTCGCGTCACTGGTTCACTCTTCAACGCTAAACGCTAATTCATACCACCTGATAGCTCGTCATACGAAAACGCGAAATTGTCGCTCGCACGCGGCGAGCTAGCTCCTTTAACCGGTAGAGGGGCGGGGTAGCGGAGACAGGGACGAAGCGACTCTCTTACGGGAGGAGTATGGTAGACGGGTAGGCAAGAAATTAAGCAAAGTTAGGCCGATGTAACAAGCAGAATATAATGTATTGTGATGAAAGACGGAAATGACATACAGCAAAAATGAAGCAAACGCAAAAAAAAGGGAGACAAAAAAACAGCAACCAAAATAGATAAGCGGTTGACGAAAACATAGGCGGAATGCTAAAATTAATTTAACTTCTACAACAATTGCGCTGAAAGCGAAAACAACAGTGGCTGGTCACGCGCGGGACACGACAGCCAATTGCGCGCGTTCTGACGGCGAGAATCCGATAGCCAAGCTTTTGCTAATATGAGCCAATTAGTTCAAAAAGATGCACAATAAAAGATACGCGTTGACGACGTCATCGCAACCGAGCTACAAAATTATCTTAAAACGCGCGGTACGGCAAAGCGCCGATATCTCGGGCGGCCGTGCAATCACGGCCGTGGTACGATTCGCGCACGTGCGCGAGGGCTTTGCGGCTCCCCGAGAACCCTATCGTCCACGGGTTTCTATAAAGTCCTACATAAAGAGAGAAGCGACATCAAACCCCCACCACAACTTTTAATACCCAATTGAGTCCTCCACCGCCATTTTGGGACCGCTCTAACGTCATCAAACACCATTCGTATCATTCTGCAAACAGCTGTGGTCACAATATGGCTGCTCGCTTAGCCAATCAAGTATCAATCAGATTACCAATCAGAGCTTCGGACATCAATGTCGTTTCTCTCTTTATATAGGACTCTAGGTTTCTACGGCGGGACAGCTAACACGCGGCAGCCAACAGCTGGGTACCTCGACAAGGCCTCGTGCTTAAGGTGGAGAGCCAGACAAACACAAAAAAGATGCGTTCAATCGCACTTGCACACCAACTTAATGGCTCCACCTCAGAGCGCAAGCCAGTCGATACCGGCAGCTCGTGGCTTTACACAGCGGCTAGTAGGGTCACCTTGACTCCAACACGGTCCTCTTCCGTGTTTCTAGGATCCTCGTAGATCCTTCACGCGATTGGCCAAAGTTCGTCAAAGCCGAGCACTTTCACCAATAGCGGATACGCCGATAACCAGCCGATATCCGCTGCTCGCTTTCCAGCGCACGCATGCAGTCGAACGGGTCGCACGCAAAAGCCGCGAGGATCACGCTCAATGCGCAATCGATGGGCGCTACCCCTCCCACAGGGTGCGAGAATATCCTTGCACCTAGCGGCGCGGCCTACCAGCGGCCGCCCTTATCTAGCCGTGACGTCACGGGGACCGCACGACACCGGCGGAGACCCGGTGCAGTGCCGGGTCTCCGACGGTGTCGTGCAGTCCCCGTCGGCATTCGATATCTTTGCCGCTCTCGCCATCCTCGCGGACGACAGCAGTTTTCTCTCGAGGCGACGTTTCTCCGTCGCTATCATTTCGGGCGGACAGCCGGCATCCAGCAGCCCTTGTCCTGGCCGTTCGTCCGCTCTAGCCTGTCCATCCGTAGCGCCTCGCGTAAATCTCGCGCGGCGCTTATTCGTCGCCGCGTCTTGCCTCGTTCTCCTCTCCGTTGGCAATTTTCCATGCGCCGGCCCTGGACAATTGCTCTTGCACCTTCCTGGGGCCGCGCCGCTGCCGCTTCTTCACTGACATGTGTTGAGGCGCCCGACTTAACTGGAAATAAACCGCGAATAAATAAACGAAAGTAATAAACGCTATGCCGTCCCGCCGGAGACTTCGCTTAGTACCCGGCCCGGTCACATACGCCTCCTTGCGCGTTGCTTAGACTAAAGACAAAGTGGCGAGGCAGGTAAAACTGCCGCATCACTATATATATATATCATTATAATACACTTTTATTCCTTTATTCTCCCTTTGTCCTTATTTTACAAAATTCACATAAAACTATTTTTTTAAAACAAATGAAAAAATACAAAATATCTTATTCATAATACATATTAAACGTGTAAAAAGATATGTAAAACAATACATGTGATGTAATACAATATATTATAATTATATCCGCCAATGTCCCCAGGGTAATGTTTTTGTTGAATGCGGCAATACATATCTTTTATCGTCTAGAGAACTAAGCGCAACCTTCTTCTCATTAATAAAATAAACCTCATGTAACTTTGAACGTATGCACGTTTGACGTCGAGTTAAGAGGATGCTAAAGTACCACGAATTACCGACATTTACAGTGCATTAAATATTTTTGGATTGGCTTTACAGAATCACAAAAACTTTTTTTAGAATTGAAATACGCGTAAAAAGAAAGGGTGCTCAGGTCAATTTTATAAGAAAATCGAACAAAAATTTAATAAATCATTAAAAATTCACTCGTATAGTCGTCACCTGAGGTTAACTTTACCTTAATACAGAAGTTGTGTAGCTCGTGCGTACAAAATGATAGTAGAGCACCCTTCAGAAAACATGCACGAATAACACTGACCTTGCAAAGTTACGATTGAACGCCTAACAAAAAGATACGCTAATGTGCTTTTACCACGCGCATATTTCGCTCAGCGAAGCTGAACTGTCATAAACAGAGCAATATGGAGCCCAACAGTAGTTGATAGGACTTTTCGCAGATGGCGAAATAATCAAAAAACAAAGACAGATCTATGCAATGGACAAAGAGCAATAGCCTGGTCTTGCTCGAAAAATAATCTACAGTGATCTGTAGGACCGACGTCGAGGAAGTTCTTCTGTTACTTTAGCATCCTCTTAAGTCTATTTCATCATTCAGACAACGCATGTAATCTTCAAAGGTAATAGTTCGTGCTACAACATTATTCTTCACGCCTTTCGCCTTTTTCATATCTTGTTTACCTTCTACTCTCACTGCGTACATCTTCGCCCTGAGTCCAACAAATTCAGTCATAATTAAATCATTATTTTCATCTTTCATTAGCCCGGGAACCTTTTTATTTGCAAGAGGCATTCCGTATGCGTTGTCCGCCGGATAATCGCTTGTATCATATCTTGCTATATCACGTTTCATCATCTCATACACATCTTCGCATTCGAGGTAATACAACAAACTATCGGTATCTGTGTATAATAAACTACTTATCATAATATAAAGGAAGCATATATCGTGGTAGAGTTTGTATAGATTTTTGAAATGTTGAGTATACACATGCCCACATAAATCGGCTTGTTAAATTTCACTGAGAGTTTACGCAATTCGACGGCAACTAAGTTTTCAGCGAAGACGCTGCAACTATGAAAATTGAGTCGTGATATTGAGGCCTCCGTGCCATGACGACCTTCCTATTGCATTAATAATTTAATGTCAGAGTGATTACGTACATTTTCCATTGTTGTTCCAAATATACTGAAAATATTTATATAAATATTTATATAAATTGATGAATACTGCATTATTCATCAATTTTTCTCAAAATCATTTTTCGCATTTGTTCTTAATTTTGTATTTAATTCGATATAATCGCGGAGCCAGGTGGATTGAGCAAATTGAAGCACGTGGTGTATTTTTACAATTTCAAGCCCATTACGCATGCATTGTTGAAGATTTTGATAACGGATGACGTAACGCTTTTTGTCATATACTGTTGCAAATAATTTATTTTGCCTTGACACTGGCGGCTTATCACGTAAAGGACAGAACGAAAGGTCTGTGTGTCGATCGTGTAAATGTTTTGGATAATGATGGTCGACTTCAAGAATATACCCGGTATTTGAATCCAAATCGATCGCGTTTACATCAAAATTTTTAACCTCTTCAACCTATTTAAATTCGCCGTATAGCAATGGTTGACACATTCCGTGGCCGTACAAATTGTTTATGTCAAAATACGTTAAATAAGACGGTTTTGACGGATTGTAAGACTGCATGTACCTTTTTGGTTGGGATGTTTTAAATCATCCATCCCGTAGTCCGGACCTTGCACCTTCTGATTTTTTCTTTTTCACTAAAGGAGCATCTCAGTGGAAAACAATTTTCGTCAGATTTGGAGGTAAAAAACGCGGTCTACGAATGGTCGAGGAAGTTGGAAAACGAGCGCGGCGAGGGCATAAAAAAATTGATCCCGCGGCTCACTAAATGTAAGGAACTGAATGGTGACTATGTTGAAAAATAGTTATATACTTACGTAACATTCCATGTAAGTTTCATAAATAAATTCACATTTTTCGATTTGTAATATTTGTCGTAACCTTACTTTCCGAACATAACTTGTATTTATTATTGGCTTTTGCATATCTGCCAGAACATTGACTTAAGCCGCCACAAATACCTTTTTCAATGAACATAACAACAATGTCTCTGAGCAACTCGAATCTTATACCTGTTTTCTTCAACATTGCATCCCAAGCATCCCATAGCCGGGCAATGTGTAATAATGCGCAGGATCCAAACCGTAACTCTGCATGCTTTTATTACAAAAACTTTCAAATACGTCAGATAGCAATAAGACATCAATTTTCAAGTATAAGTCACTGTATTCGCCAAGGGTTTCATTTGAGAACCGCTGCTACACGTTTTCCGCGTGAGCGTAATCATTCTTTGATACCGTCTGCCCGGTAACTATGGAAAGATTCGCGCGAAGGTAAACGCGTTTCATTCAACTTATCCTCGTAATCCACGTACTCGTATGAAAAGACGCCTTTGCGCGTAAACAATTCGAAATCCTCGTGAGACAACGAGGAAAATTCAAAACAAGTAATTTTTAATTGATCAATATTTAGAAATGACGCCAATTTTTCGAGACTTAAACTCAAAAATTTATATGAATCTAAACCGTATGCAATTTCGTACTTCGCTCGATTTGGTTTTTACGCCGGTAGCTGCGACATGTTTGGTAAACAAAATATATTTTTCTTTATTAATCGGCAGCAAATCTATCTTGCCTTCGAACGCGGTAGCAATTTGTTTTATGATAAAATGCGCGTCATAACCGGATAAATTATGAAACACGACCGGAATAACGTACGTACTTTTATAATTTAGATTACATTTATTATGCGCTAGACTGCGATACTTGCCGGTCAGATGACAATGGTCATGCACCCGCCGATTATCAAGCCACTCATAATAGGTAAGGCGCTTATTTGATTTAAATGGTTTTTCGTACGTATGGCAATGCGTCGCATTAATAAATGCCTTTTTCTGCTGTCTAGTTAATTGTTCCATGAGAACATTGGCGGATATTTGGGCTTTTATGTCATGTGCTAAATTTTCTAATTCTTTCGCGAACCACGCGACGCAGTTCTTATCGAGGCGAAAGTGATACTTTGATAAAGTATCGTCGTACGAGCATTTAACATAATTTGCTATGCTAATTTGCTATGCTAAATACCTGATGCTGATACGAGAATCTCGACGCGTTTTCTGTTTTGTTTTCCATCTTACGCAATACACATTCTAAGTCGGAGTAAAGCACAAAGGGTACGTACTCTTTGTTATTATAATTATCGAATTCCAAATACTTGTCGTCCTCTCCTGATAACAGAATGGCACAGTCATTTACTTTTCTGCATTCTACTTCGTGCAACAGCAACTTTCTTCTAAGTGGAAATAATGTAGACTTCTGTAATATAAAGATTTTTTTTTAATTACAAATTTTAATATGCGTGAAATTTATACATATATTATTATTATTACACTTACCGATCGCAGATGAATTTCCTGTGTTCTTTTTTGCTTAGCTGTGAACTGACCAGTCGCGACAGGTTCTTGATCCACACAAAGTAGCCGAGGCTGACGTCGTGTTTATCTTTCATGTAAAAAAGGTTGACGTGTTTCTCCTTCTTATCATCAGTCAGTCGTATTGGTACGAAGTAAAGTCTCTTTCCTTTTTTGTCAAATTCGGTACTGTATACGTTAACCGACACATCATTTAAACGTTAAAATTTTCCAATGTTTTTCACTTTCATTGGAAATTGTACGTCATCAAACTTTAAAACAGTCGAATAATGCGACTACGATAACTCACGGTTGGCATGATTTTTGGCGGGATGCAAGGCGGCTACCATCGACCACGCGAAGCACGCATTATCTTTCGAATGCACATTAATTACCACACGTTTGTCCTTTACTTCCTGTGGCAATTCGATGCAACATCCCGTGTGCATGGGATTAAACTTATTTATATTAACCGTCACGTTCTGTATTTTTGACAGTGCCCAGCCACTATCACGTTCCTGAAACTCATCGAGCATCGCTAATATCGCTTCGATAACGCACTGTTCCTACCATTTACGTAAATTTGACGCTCTGTACAATTCATGATTCTTCGTCGTGATACTTTTATTGTCGCGGTCACTATGAATGTTTACAAATTCACCGTTGAATACAGTATTCACTTTCACACTTACGTGTTTCGCGATAGCGTCTTGCACTTGCTCGATCACCATATCACTAGCATAGTTTCAGAAATGTCGCGGCTCAATATAATCTGCGTTAATGACAGCTCCGGTCTTAATACTTAAACGCGGCGTCAATCTTGCGCCACACGCGCAGTTTGCTTGTCACCAGCACTAGTGCTCGAGTACTCGCCATCAACGAGCACGAAACGTCTTTCTAACTGTGATTTTGCACCCGCGAGTCGCGCGATTCTCGCTACCACAGATTGTCTAGAGCCAACGGTGAGTCGAGGACGTTTTGCAACCCAATATCCTTCGAGCTGCGCGAGACACTCGTCGCATCGTTGCAACCAAGCGAAACATTCTGCTAAATTTGTGACCTGCAAGCATTGTTCGAGCAGTTCGCGTTCCACTCGCTCAATATTTTCCATTTTCAGTTATTAGTACGTATTACACGTTGTCTCGGACACTTGCACATATTACACAATTTACAATATCGCTATATGTTCTGAGCGTGATAGCGTCTCTTGCGAACTTTGTTTTAAAAGATGAGATCAGTCGCGTTAACTGATAAAAAATGCCTTTCTTATTGTGTGGGCACACATATTGGGCACATGTCACATGAAATTTTTAAAAACGTTGATCGTCTGCAGTTGGTACAAGATTAACTCTTTAGCGCAATAAAAGAACCTGTTTTATGATCTCGAATAACGCGCATTACTTTCTATGTGTATTGCGCACTTTCAATCATGCACTTTGCACACAGTGGTCGAGAATTATACAACATATAATAAAAATGAATGATACAATATTTTGTACTCTGATTTAAAGAATGGATTTGGGCGTTTGGCACGACTCTTTCCACTAAATTCTGAATATTTCTATCTAAATTTTTGAACTCAATCTCCATACTATCCGAGTCTACGAGGTGTGTTCAAAAAGTATCGCGAATTTTGTGTTTTTTCAAAAATTATTTATTTATTCATGAATATCTATTTTGTCCCCTTCAAAGTAATCCCCATGAGATATTATACACTTGTGCCAACGGTTTTTCCAATCTTCGAAGCACTTCAAAAAATCATTTTTTTTTATCTTGTTCAGCTCCTCCTTCGATGCCGTCTTTATCTCGTCAAGCGTAGCGTAACGTCGTCCTTTCATGGGCCTCTTCAGTTTAGGGAACAAGAAAAAGTCACAGAGGGCCAGATCTGGGGAATACGGTGGCTGCGGCATCATTAGTGTGTTGTTTTTGGCCAAAAAGTCGCGCACAAGCAACGATGTGTGAGCAGGGGCGTTATCGTGATGCAAAAGCCAATTTTTGTTCTTCCACAAATCCGGGCGTTTCTGGCGGATTGCTTCGCGCAAATTGCGCATAACTTGCAGGTAATATTCCTTATTGACCGTTCTACCCTGTGGCAAGAACTCATGATGCACCACGCCCCTGCAATCGAAGAAAACTGTCAGCAAAACTTTCACATTCGACCGAACTTGGCGCGCTTTTTTCGGTCTTGGTTCGTGCGGCAGCTTCCATTGAGATGATTGAGCTTTGGTTTCCACGTCATAACCATAAACCCACGATTCGTCACCAGCTATGACCCTCTGGAGCAAATTTGGGTCGTCGCGGACAGAGTCCAACATCTCATTAGCAATGTTCATGCGATGCTGTTTTTGGTCGCAATTGAGCAATTTTGGTACGAATTTCGCGGCGACCCGTCTCATGCCCAAATCATTGATAAAAATCGAATGGCACGAGCCAATCGATATGTTTAGGTCCTCAGCAACTTCTCTAACGGTGATTCGACGATTGGCCAATACCATTTTCTCCACTTCATTAATTTTTTCGTCTGTTGTTGAAGTGCTCGGGCGTCCGGCACGCTCTTCGTCGTTCACATCTTCTCGGCCTTCTGAGAACATTTTATACCACCGATAAACGTTGCTTCGGTCCAAGGTAGCTTCTCCGTATGCCACAGTCAACATTCGGAATGCATCCGCGCACTTAATTTCGTTTTTCACACAAAATTTGATACAGGTTCTTTGATCCATTTTTTTGAATAGGTAAAAATCGAAGACGATCCAAAACACGTGCAAGCAAAGCAGCTGTCAACAATTAAGTGAACATTCAAAATGGCCGAGCTTGTCGGCATAAGTGAGAGACATGAGTACCAACATAACGCCACAAAAAGATCGAAATTCGAATATACGTAACCCGCGAAAATTCAAAATTCGCGATACTTTTTGAACACACCTCGTATGTCTTTGATACGGTCGGCTATTTCTTTTTACAGCTGCATATTGCGATCAATTTGGTATGCTTCCGAGACACCTACTGAGGTTTGAGTGCTAATTATCTTATATACATTTTTTTTCTGCAATTTCTTTGTCCCTTTATCTAACTAGGCGGATGCAACGTCATTATCAACCATACATATTGGAGGATCATGTGCATTGAAACGGATCATGTTCGCACCGATGTTTGCGACTTTTATCTAACCGGTGCATTCGTGTCATCTAGTGGTAGCCAAAATACCCACGCCTGTCTTAAATCACCCTTCACGAAAAATCAACTTCACATATCGGACGATCATGTACATACCTTGAAAATGGAGAAGGGGGATCATGTTAACGATGCTTCTTCGTCTAACCGGTGCATTCGCGTCATCCAGCTGCAGCCAAGGTCTCGGCGCCTGAATCATTATATCGCGACTCCCATGTATCAAGGAGCAGCATTAAATAAAAGATGCTCGTCTTACCTCTTTTAAATTGTTTCACAAAACTTAGGTGTCATGTATCAAGGCAGATAACGAATTGGTCAGTTAAAATTATATAAGTGCATATCCTTTGTTCATCTGCATATTTCGCGCTTATCGATAACACCGGTCGGCTACATATGCATGTATGTACATGTACTTTTCAATCATCTCCTCTTCCACTCACTCATTCAAATCTTCATCCACCCATTCTTCCCCCCCCCCTCAACCCTCACGCCCATTCCCTTTCCTCCATACTTCTAACCTTCTCAACCATTCTTCTCCCTCCCCATCCTCACCCAGCACAATCCCCCTCATCTCCTGCCATCCTTTCCCCCAACTCACACATTCCTCCCACACATGCTCCCACGTTTCATTCATACGTTTACACATCCTGCACCTCTTACGCTCATCCTCCTCCAAGTGTCTGTTACCCCTCTTCCCGTTCCCTAATTTAAATCTTGCCACCCTTTGCCACCTACTCTCTCCCCACCCTTTCTTTAAATACTCCGGAATTTCCTTCCCCTTAATCCATTTATACTCCCTATTACCCTTCGTCTTCATTATTCTCTCCCATCTTTCCTCCCTTTGCATCTCTCTCTCCCTCTTAATCAGACTTTTATATTACTCCCCACTGTATCCCCCCAACCCCTCCCACTCCTCTCATCCCAAAAAATCCCCTTCTTTCCTTCTCCTATTCTGACATACTTTTCTTTCCTCTACTTCTTGTTTTCAATTCCTCCTAACACCTCTTGCTAGCTCGCTTCCTCTTCCTTCCTCCAACCTTTTTTCAAACCTTATTGCCCTTATTCCCGCCCTTTCCCTTAACTTTTCTCTCTGTATTTCTTCTCTTACCATGTACCCCCGTGTCCCCCAATTTATCCCCATCATCCATTTCAGGAATCTTTCATGTAGTCTTTCCAATGCTTCCCTCTCCTTCCATCCTCATATTTCTACCTCATAACCTATCACCGGCCATACCAGCATGTCAAATAACCAGTACAGTCTACTCCAGTCCCCCTTAAACCTTCTTTTCCCAATTTCCCATACTTTTCCCATTATTGCTGCTCCTTTCCTTAACCTTTCCCTCACCTGTGCCCCCTGCCCACCATTGCTTTGCACTACGTAGCCCAAGTAGAAGAATTCTTTTACCTCCTCTATTGCTTTTCCCTTCCATCTCCAATTCACTTTCTTTTTCCTCCCCCCCCCCTTCTTTCCTGAACCTCATTATTCTCGTCTTGCCCACATTAAGTTCCAATCCTTTTCCATCTAAGTACCTCTCCAACCTAACCAGAATGCTTCTCATATCATTCTCCTCCTCCGTCAACAGCACCATATCGTCTGCATACGACAAAGAGTAAACTTTTTTTTCCCCCAGTTTAACTCCCTCCCAACCACCTTTTCTTATCACTTGCTCCAGGTCCACCGTTAACAAGTTGAATAAGGTCGGACTCAGGGGACACCCCTGTCTCACCCCCTTTCCCGTCCAGAAACACTCTCCAAGATTTTCTCCTATTCTCACCCGGTTCCTTGTTTCCTCCTCACATCTTACCACCAGCCTCTCTCTAACCCCTCTATCCTTCATTGCCTTTGCCAATATCCCTCTTTCCACACAATCAAACGCGGCCCTTAGATCCACAAAGAGCGCGACCATTTTTCCTCCCGGCTTGCTGACCTGCCTGTTTATCAGATAGTTTAGCACATAGATCTTATCTATCGTCCCTAAACCTTTTCGGAACCCCGTTTGGTTCTGTGGAATCAACTTTTTTTCCTCTACCTCTACCTTCAACCTGTCCGCTAGCACCGTCGCATACACTTTATATAGCGAAGATGTCAGCGACACTCCTCTGTACTCCTCCACGCTTATCCCCTCTCTCTTTTTCACGATCGGAACGATCACCCCATCACTCCACTGCTCAATCCATCCTTCGCCCCTTCAGATCCTGTCACATATTCCCAAATCGCTCCACTTTCTCCCCCCCCCCCGTATTTCCACACTTCAGCCGGAATCCCATCCGCTCCTGCATGCCTATTCTGTAACTCGTTAAAAAGATAGTGACAATTATCGTTACGTTAACGTTATCGAGATTCCTCGCTTGCGCTACCGACGGCCTAGGGAAATCGGTATTCCGTAACTGCGGAAAGCGAGTTTGAGTCGTTACATGATGCGGTAACGAATGTCAATATCGACGTCTATGTGTTCTTAAAAGTATCACGAAAATTTTACTTGTCGGCCAATCGGAAAGCGCGTATTCCGCTGTGCTTGGAAATTCCAAAACGCATAAGACGCACATGTGGTACTCTTATTCATAAAACTGCTTGTTGTTTGTTTACGAGTGAACGTTGTGTAAATTATTCGCATTTTCTTAACGGTACTGACTTGAGAGTACTTGAGAGATAGAAACCAAATAGAAGAAAGCACATTTTTACCACTGTAAATTAATCTTGGTTTAATTTACTTTTTATCTTTCTCTAAAAATTAGAAAAAGGTAAAAGTAAATTAAAGCAAGATTAGTTCTACACTAGTAGAAACGCATTAAAAACAAAAAAAGAAATAATCCGATCAGAAGAACAAATATAAAAAAATGTAAGTATGTAATAGTAAAGAATAAATTTATTTTTGTTTATACTAAATAAATTAATGATAGAATTGAACGCTGGGAAAATTGTGTAGAAGTAGAATAAGTAGAAATACGACATATGTTTTAAGATCACATTTTTCTAGGTCACAACCAGCGAAAAAACAGAGACAGGGACGAGCTACAAAAGACCAAGTGGAGGCAATGGTGGATTATTTTGTTATTAATCCCCATGTCGCTACAGGTAAATTTATATTGTTACAAGGGCGAGCAAGTCTTGAAGAAATATAATTGTAAATAAATAATTGTAAATAAATAATTGTAATTGGGAGAAACTCGCACAACAACATAATGCTATATCAAAAAATGGAAAGGAGAAAGATGTTGCTTCTTGGAAAACTGTAAGTGTATATTTACAATTAATTAAATATGTAATTTAGTAAAAATGGCTGTTCTGAAAATGTATAATTATGTTTGTTAATTTGTAGACATGGAGGGATTGCAAAACAAAAGTCTCGGATAAAGTTTCAAAATTACGTGCTGCTCGTGCACAGACAGGTAATAGCATGTTAAAAACGACATAACAGAAATGGACAAAAAGATATTAGGCATTATTAGCTATGATTTTGCTGAAGGAGTGAAAGACTCATTTGATAGCTTCCCAGAAGAGCAGGTGATATGCAAAGCAGTAAATCTTATAAATTATCTTAAGTCATGGCACCTAAACAGTTTTTTCAAAATTTGTCATGGTTTGTAACATTATAACCTTATCGATTTTTTATGCAGGAATGTATAAATAAAGTGCTAGCATCAGGAAACACAGATATATTTGATGAGGCACCTGTTATCCTGTCATGTTGTACAAATGATTTACAAGCAGTTGAAGAATTTGATATTCAAAACATTCCCACAACATCTGGAGAATTAAATCATTTTATCAGTAATCATATATATCACAGTAATAGTAATAAAACAAATTATATAAGGTTAAAGAGAGTATTAGACTATATGTTGTATGGAAAATTTTAACTTCTTTCAGGTGACAATGATAAATCCTGCAACGAAAATAATATATCAGAAAGACTAGAACCTATATCTACAACTACACCTATTTCTGTCCCTACAAAAACAATTTCAAAAAGAAGTGAGTATAATATAGTAGAAGGAATATATTTTATATATAATATGTATGCAATGTGGTCAAATGAGACGCTCCCACTTGCATTTGTTATGTTTCGGGTAAACAAAATTTGTCTCATGATCAACTGTATCATTTGTATCATGTGTATTCTTATTTAAATGTTTATTATTACTACAGTAATTATATGCTTAGTATTGTTCTTTATTTCAGGGATCAATACGGAGAAACTTGGCGTGCAATTGTCAGAGGCCAGAGAAACTTTCCAGGCGATTGAAGAACAGAATGTTCAAATAATGAAAGTGAGTTGTAAGCGCATTCACTACTGCGAATGTCTTTTGTTGTCTTTTAATGTAAGTATACCTTAAACATTTCTATTTTTAAAAATTGTGTTTAAACATTGCAGTCTTTAGCCCGAAACATGCAGATGCAAGCAGAAGCATCATTTAAGCTTGTAGATGCTGCTTTAATAATAGCTGAAAACGACAGAAAAAGGAACGACATTATTGAAAGAATGATCGAAAATGACCGTGTAAGAAATGTGTTGCTGGAGAGCCTCACTCGAATTCTAGAAAATTTACTTCCAAGAAGATAAAATAACATTGTTACCGATTAGATCGTCTGGGCGTACCGGTTGGAAACGTAGTTAGTAACAAGAACGCGTGTGGCGCTACGTCGGTTTTGTGAGACATGGCGGATGAAGAAGATCGTCGCACATGGCGATCCGTTGAAATAAAGTTGTTACATTTGGAAAATCCGTCGAGTCTAGTCAGTTATCATTCCAAAATAAACATTGGCGCCCAACGTGGGGCATCGAGGAAAACAGGTTAGTGAGTCGCTTCCCATAATTCATTTCCATTAATATCCTCCTTTCAATACAGTCGTAACTTGTAACACGTCAGTAGTATAAATATTTGCAAAATGTCAGAATTAACAGAACTAAAGCAACGAAGAGGTAGGGTTAAAAGTCAAGTCATCAGATTACAGAGCTTCTTTGAGGCTAACTCGGAATGTTCAGCAGCAGAGGCACAGGTTAGGCTCAAAAAATTGGAAGAACTCTAGAATTCATTCGAGGAAATTCAGCAACAAATAGAGGAAATAGACATGCAAGACGGCGTGCCAACGGAAGACGACAGCGAGCAAGTAACTTTCGAAGAAAGATATTACAGCATAGCAGCTAAGGCACAGCAAATAATCATCGAAAAAAAGGATTGGTTACAAGCAACGTTGCAACAGCAACAACAAAGAGACAGCAGTCACAATCAGGCATCAACCAGCGGGCTCAGACAAGAGAGCATCCCCTATCGGGAAAGGCGAAACAAACCAAAGCTTCCCGAGATAAAGCTCCCAGAGTTTAGTAGAGAATACATCAAATGGTTGTTTTTCAAAAACAGTTTTGAAACCACAATACATAACGATAGAGATTTAACAGGACCACAGAAGTTTCAGTATCTCATCGGAATGCTAACAGGGGAAGCACGAAAGGTCATCGAAGGCTTCAGCAACGAAAATTACGAGAATGCTTGGCAGCTTCTAAAAAACACATACGATAATGAAATGATGATCATAGAAACGCATCTAGACGCATTATTCAATTTTCCGTCTATCACAAAGGACAACAAGGCCGAATCAATAAGGCAGCTCATATGGCACATACAAACGCACAAATCTTCGTTGAAATCCCTGCATCAGCCCGTGGATCATTGGGATACGATAATATTGCATCTGTCAAAAAAGAAACTTGATTACATTGAACAGCGCGATTGGCAGGATCGTGCAAAGGATCATACGCCACAGAATATGCCGAAGTTAGATGACTTTATCGCATTTCTGACAGAACGCTGTCACACATTACGCATGCTAAATCAAAACAAGATTACTCAAACAAAACAGCAGCCGTCTCCCAAAGACAATCAGGAGAAGAAAACAGGAAAGAAGATCGTATTAGCAGCGACTTCACTTCAGTGCAAAATTTGTAACGAGGCACATCAAGTGTTCCGTTGTAACGAACTGTTGAAATTGGCTCCAGACGAGCGTAAAAAATGCATTATGGAAAAGAGGTTATGTATCAATTGCCTCAATACAGGACACCAAGCGAAGGAGTGTAGAGCATCAACATGTAAAAAATGCTCAGGCAGGCACAACACGCTCTTGCATAGAGAGGAGCACAAGAAGACAGAAGAGGAAATCACAACAGCACCAGTTGTCGTACACTGTACAAATGCAGTGAATGTATCAAGCGCAGCGCATAAAAATACAAGTGCGCATCACATTCTCTTCACAGCTCAGGTTTATTCGAAACAGCGATGGAAAACGAGTAATCTGTCGTGCATTGTTAGATCCAGGGTCGCAGTTGAATGTTATAACAACGGATCTACTGCAAAGGCTGAAATTACCATGGACTAAAGGTGACGAACCAGTCAGTGGAATAGGTCGAGTCAAAACAGACATTTGCAAGGTCGTGAGAATCAGCTTGGAAGCAATTCATAACGACTTCAAGACGGAGCTCGAGTGCGTCGTCTTGCCAGCCATAACGGAGCAAATTCCGCAAAGGAAAATAAATTCACACGAGATAATAATGCCAAAGGGAATACAATTAGCAGATCCGGCTTATAAGGAGCTTGGAGAAGTTGATTTACTTGTGGGATTAGGTTTATATTGGAAACTAGTCATCGGTGCACCAAGAAATCGCATTGATGGTCAGCCAGCATTGCAGAACACTAAATTGGGGTGGATCATCGGTGGCAGCTTAGATTCAGGTAGCTCCAAGGCAACAGGTCAAGCATGTTTAGCAATCACGAATGATCAACTGTATCAACAAGTTGAAAAATTCTGGAAAGTGGACAGTCTTCCGGAAGTCAGGCACTACACAGCGGAAGAAGAAGCTTGCGAAAGGTACTTCATAGACACAACACGGAGAGAACAGGATGGTAGGTTCGTTGTCCGTCTACCTACACGACCAACGGTTCAACTCGGAAATTCGCGAGATCAAGCTCAAAGGAGATTGCAAGCAGTCGAGCGAAGCTTCCAAAGGAATCCAGATTTGCAAAAGGCATATTACGAATTCATGGACGACTATGAGCAGCAGGGTCATATGTCAAAAATTTCAGAACAAGAGTTTCAAGAATACAAAGAGGTATATTTCCTGCCACACCAAGCAGTGCTACGACCAGACAAGTCAACAACAAAAATCCGTGTCGTATTCGACGCGTCATCAAAGACGGCGTTGGATACGTCTCTAAATGACAAGCTCCTCACGGGGCCCAATTTGCAAAATAGTCTTTTTAAGGTATTAATAAAATTCAG